>NW_026599600.1:315000-317500 GCF_023634155.1 Falco peregrinus | reverse complement strand
GTACGTAACCCTAACCCTAACCCTAACCCTAACCCTAATCCTGACCCTAAGAGGCCTAACCCTAAACGGAACACTAAACCTCAGCTGTGCATGGCATGTGCATAACCCTAACCCTAACCCTAACCGTAACCCTAACCGTAACCCTAACCGTAACCCTAAGAGACCTAACACTAAACGGAACTCTAAACCTCAGCTGTGCATGGCATGTACCTAACCCTAACCCTAACCCTAACCCTAACCCTAACCCTAACCCTAAAAGACCTAACCCTAAACGGAACTCTAAACCTCAGCTGTGCATGGCATGTCCCTAACCCTAACCCTAACCCTAACCCTAACCCTAACCCTAACCCTAACCCTAACCCTAACCCTAACCCTAACCCTAACCCTAAGAGGCCTAACCCTAAACGGAGCTCTAAACCTCAGCTGTGCATGGCATGTAGGTAACCGTAAGCCTAACCCTAACCGTAACCCTAACCGTAACCCTAACCCTAACCCTAACCCTAACCCTAACCCTAACCCTAACCCTAATCCTGACCCTAAGAGGCCTATCCCTGAATGGAACTCTAAACCTCAGCTGTGCATGGCATGTACATAACCCTAAACCTAACCCTAACTCTAACCCTAACCCTAACCCTAACCCTAACCCTAACCCTAACCCTAACCCTAACCCTAACCCTAACCCTAACCCTAAAAGACCTAACCCTAAACGGAACTCTAAACCTCAGCTGTGCATGGCATGTCCCTAACCCTAACCCTAACCCTAACCCTAACCCTAACCCTAACCCTAACCCTAACCCTAACCCTAACCCTAACCCTAACCCTAAGAGGCCTAACCCTAAACGGAGCTCTAAACCTCAGCTGTGCATGGCATGTAGGTAACCGTAAGCCTAACCCTAACCGTAACCCTAACCGTAACCGTAACCCTAACCCTAACCCTAACCCTAACCCTAACCCTAACCCTAACCCTAATCCTGACCCTAAGAGGCCTAACCCTAAACGGAGCTCTAAACCTCAGCTGTGCATGGCATGTACATAACCCTAAACCTAACCCTAACTCTAACCCTAACCCTAACCCCAACCCTAACCCTAACCCTAACCCTAACCCTAACCCTAATCCTAACCCTAAAAGACCTAACCCTAAACGGAACTCTAAACCTCAGCTGTGCATGGCATGTCCCTAACCCTAACCCTAACCCTAACCCTAACCCTAACCCTAACCCTAAGAGGCCTAACCCTAAACGGAGCTCTAAACCTCAGCTGTGCATGGCATGTAGGTAACCCTAACCCTAACCCTAACCGTAACCCTAACCCTAACCCTAACCCTAACCGTAACCGTAACCCTAACCCTAACCCTAACCATAACCCTAACCCTAACCCTAACCCTAACCCTAATCTTGACCCTAAGAGGCCTAACCCTAAACGGAGCTCTAAACCTCAGCTGTGCATGGCATGTAGGTAACCCTAACCCTAACCCTAACCCTAACCCTAACCCTAACCGTAACCATAACCCTAACCCTAACCCTAACCCTAACCCTAACCCTAATCCTGACCCTAAGAGGCCTATCCCTAAACGGAACTCTAAACCTCAGCTGTGCATGGCATGTACATAACCCTAACCCTAACCCTAAACCTAACCCTAAACCTAACCCTAATCCTGACCCTAAGATGCCTAACCCTAAACGGAACTCTAAACCTCAGCTGTGCATGGCATGTAGGTAACCCTAACCCTAACCCTAATCCTGACCCTAAGAGGCCTAACCCTAAATGCAACTCTAAACCTCAGCTGTGCATGGCATGTACGTAACCCTAACCCTAAACCTACCCCTAACCCTAACCCTAACCCTAACCCTAACCCTAACCCTAACCCTAACCCTAACCCTAATCCTGACCCTAAGAGGCCTATACCTAAACGGAACTCTAATCCTCAACTGTGCATGGCTTGTACCTAACCCTAACTCTAATCCTAACCCTAACCCTAACCCTAACCCTAACCCTAAACCTAACCCTAGGAGACCTAACCTTAACGGAACTCAAAACCTCAGCTGTGCATGGCATGTACCTAACCGTAACCCTAACCCTAACCCTAACCCTAACCCTAACCCTAACCCTAACCCTAACCCTAACCCTAACCCTAACCCTAACCCTAACCCTAAGAGACCTAACCCTAAACGCAACTCTAAACCTCAGCTGTGCATGGCATGTACCTAACCCTAACCCTAACCCTAACCCTAACCCTAACCCTAACCCTAACCCTAACCCTAACCCTAACCCTAACCCTAACCCTAACCCTAACCCTAAGAGACCTAACCCTACACGGAACTCAAAACCTCAGCTGTGCATGGCATGTACCTAACCCTAACCCTAACCCTAACCCTAACTCTAACCCTAACCCTAACCGTAACCCTAAGAGACCTAACCCTACACGGAATTCTAAACCTCAGCTGTGCATGGCATGTACATAACCCTAACCCTAACCCTAACCGTAAACCTAACCCTAATC
>NW_026599600.1:295000-297500 GCF_023634155.1 Falco peregrinus | reverse complement strand
CGGAGCTCTAAACCTCAGCTGTGCATGGCATGTAGGTAACCCTAACCCTAACCCTAACCGTAACCCTAACCCTAACCCTAACCGTAACCGTAACCCTAACCCTAACCCTAACCATAACCCTAACCCTAACCCTAACCCTAACCCTAATCCTAACCCTAAGAGGCCTAACCCTAAACGGAGCTCTAAACCTCAGCTGTGCATGGCATGTAGGTAACCCTAACCCTAACCCTAACCCTAACCCTAACCCTAACCGTAACCCTAACCCTAACCCTAACCCTAACCCTAACCCTAAACCTAACCCTAACCCTAATCCTGACCCTAAGAGGCCTATCCCTAAACGGAACTCTAAACCTCAGCTGTGCATGGCATGTACATAACCCTAACCCTAACCCTAACCCTAACCCTAACCCTAAACCTAACCCTAATCCTGACCCTAAGATGCCTAACCCTAAACGGAACTCTAAACCTCAGCTGTGCATGGCATGTAGGTAACCCTAACCCTAACCCTAATCCTAACCCTAAGAGGCCTAACCCTAAATGCAACTCTAAACCTCAGCTGTGCATGGCATGTACGTAACCCTAACCCTAAACCTAACCCTAACCCTAACCATAACCCTAACCCTAACCCTAACCCTGACCCTAAGAGGCCTAACCGTAAACGGAACTCAAAACCTCAGTTGTGCATGGCATGTACCTAACCCTCACCCTAACCCTAACCCTAACCCCAACCCTAACCCTAACCCTAACCCTAACCCTAATCCTGACCTTAAGAGGCCTAACCCTAAACGGAACTCAAAACCTCAGCTGTGCATGGCATGTGCATAACCCTAACCCTAACCCTAACCGTAACCCTAACCGTAACCCTAAGAGACCTAACACTAAACGGAACTCTAAACCTCAGCTGTGCATGGCATGTAACTAACCCTAACCCTAACCCTAACCCTAACCCTAACCCTAACCCTAACCCTAACCCTAAAAGAACTAACCCTAAACGGAACTCTAAACCTCAGCTGTGCATGGCATGTCCCTAACCCTAACGCCAACCCTTATTCTAACCCTAACCCTAACCCTAACCCTAACCCTAACCCTAACCCTAAGAGGCCTAACCCTAAACGGAGCTCTAAACCTCAGCTGTGCATGGCATGTAGGTAACCGTAAGCCTAACCCTAACCGTAACCGTAACCCTAACCCTAACCCTAACCCTAACCCTAACCCTAACCCTAATCCTGACCCTAAGAGGCCTATCCCTAAATGGATCTCTAAACCTCTGCTGTGCATTGCATGTACATAACCCTAACCCTAACCCTAACCCTAACCGTAACCCTAACCCTAACCGTAACCCTAACCCTAACCCTAACCCTAACCCTAATCCTGACCCTAAGAGGCCTAACCCTAAACGGAACTCTAAACCTCAGCTGTGCATGGCATGTACCTAACCCTAACCCTAACCCTAACCCTAACCCTAACCCTAACCCTAACCTCAGCTGTGCATGGCATGTACCTAACCCTAACCCTAACCCTAACCCTAACCCTAACCCTAACCCTAACCCTAACCCTAAGAGGCCTAACCCTAAACGGAACTCTAAACCTCAGCTGTGCATGGCATGTAGGTAACCCTAACCCTAACCCTAACCGTAACCCTAACCCTAACCGTAACCCTAACCCTAACCCTAACCCTAACCCTAATCCTGACCCTAAGAGACCTAACCCTACACGGAACTCTAAACCTCAGCTGTGCATGGCATGTACCTAACCCTAACCCTAACCCTAACCCTAACCCTAACCCTAACCCTAACCCTAACCCTAACCCTAACCCTAAGAGACCTAACCCTAAACGGAATTCTAAACCTCAGCTGTGCATGGCATGTACCTAACCCTAACCCTAACCCTAACCCTAACCCTAACCCTAACCCTAACCCTAACCCTAACCCTAACCCTAACCCTAATCCTAACCCTAAAAGACCTAACCCTAAACGGAACTATAAACCTCAGCTGTGCATGGCTCGTCCCTAACCCTAACCCTAACCCTAACCCTAACCCTAACCCTAAGAGGCCTAACCCTAAACGGAGCTCTAAACCTCAGCTGTGCATGGCATGTAGGTAACCCTAACCCTAACCCTAACCGTAACCCTAACCCTAACCCTAACCGTAACCGTAACCCTAACCCTAACCCTAACCATAACCCTAACCCTAACCCTAACCCTAACCCTAATCCTGACCCTAAGAGGCCTAACCCTAAACGGAGCTCTAAACCTCAGCTGTGCATGGCATGTAGGTAACCCTAACCCTAACCCTAACCCTAACCCTAACCGTAACCGTAACCCTAACCCTAACCCTAACCCTAACCCTAACCCTAACCCTAACCCTAACCCTAATCCTGACCCTAAGAGGCCTATCCCTAAACGGAACTCTAAACCTCAGCTGTGCATGGCATGTACATAACCCTAACCCTAACCCTAACCCTAACCCTAAACCTAACCCTAATCCTGACCCTAAGATG
>NW_026599600.1:187500-197500 GCF_023634155.1 Falco peregrinus | reverse complement strand
TGTACCTAACCCTAACCCTAACCCTAACCCTGACCGTGACCCTGACCCTAACCCCGACCGTGACCCTAACCCTAAACATAAGCCAAAACCTGACTCTAACCCTAACCCTAACCCTAACCCTAACCCTAACCGCAAACCTAACCCTAACCCTAAGCCTAACCCAAACCCTAACCCTAAGCCTAACCCTAACCCTAACCCTAAGAGGCCTAACCCTAAACAGATCTCTAAACCTCAGCTGTGCATGGCATGTACCTAAACCTAACCGTAACCCTGACCCTAAACCTATCCCTAAACCTAACCCTAACCCTAACCCTGACCCTGAGAGGCCTAACCCTAAACGGATCTCTAAATATCAGCTGTGCATGCCATGTACATAATCCTAACCCTAAACCTAACCCTAACCCGAACCCTGACCCTAACCCTAACCCTGAGCCTCAGCCTAAGCCTCAGCCTAAACCTAACACTAACCCTAACACTAACCCTAAGAGACCTAACCCTAAATGGAACTCTAAACCTCAGCTGTGAATGGCATGCACTTAACCTAACCCTAACCCTAACCCTAACCCTAATCCTAACCCTAACCCTAACCCTAACCCTAACCCTAACCCTAACCCTAACCCTAACCGTAAGCCTAACCTTAACCCTAACCCTAACGATAACCCTAACCCTAACCCTAACCCTAAACCTAACCCGGACCCTAAGAGACATAACGCTAAACGCAACTCTAAACCTCAGCTGTGCATGGCATGCACTTAACCCTAACCCTAACCCTAACCCTAACGCTAACCCTATCCCTAACCCTAACCCTAATCCTAACCCTGACCCTAAGAGGCCTAACTCAAAACGGAACTCTAAACCTCAGCTGTGCATGGCATGCACTTTACCCTAACCCTAACCCTAACCCTAACCCTAACCCTAACCCTAACCCTAACCCTAACCCAAAGAGGCCTAACCCTTGACGGAACTCTAAACCTCAGCTGTGCATGGCATGTACCTAACCCTAACCCTAACCGTAACCCTAACCTTAACCCTAACCCTAAGGATAACCCTAACCCTAACCCTAACCCTAAACCTAACCTGGACCCTAAGAGACATAATGCTAAACGGAACTATAAACCTCAGCTGTGCATGGCATGCACTTAACCCTAACCCTAACCCTAACGCTAACCCTATCCCTAACCCTAACCCTAACACTAACCCTGGCCCTAAGAGGCCTAACTCAAAACGGAACTCTAAACCTCAGCTGTGCATGGCATGCACTTAACCCTAACCCTAACCCTAAGAGACCTAACCCTTGACGGAACTCTAAACCTCGGCTGTGCATGGCATGTACCTAACCCTAACCCTAACCCTAATCCTAACCCTAACCCTAACCCTAACACTAATCCTAAGAGACCTAATCCTAAATGGTACTCTAAACCTCAGGTGTGCATGGCATGTATTTACCCTAAACCTAACCCTAACGCTAACCCTAACCCTAACCTTAACCCTAAGAGGCCTAACCCTAAACGGAACTCTAAGCCACAGCTGTGCATGGCATGTACCTAACCCTAACCCTAACCCTAACCCTAACCCTAACCCTGACCCTAACTCTAAGAGGCCTAATCCTAAACGGAACTCTAAACCTCAGCTGTGCATGGCATGTACATAACCCTAACCCTTACCTTAATCCTAACCCTAACCCCAATCCTAACATTGACCCTAATAGATCTAACCCTAAACGGAGCTCTAAACCACAGCTGTGCATGGCATGTACCTAACCCAAACACTAACGCTAACCCTAACCCTAACCCTAACCCTAACCATAATCCTGACCCTAAGAGGCCTAACCCTAAACGGAACTCTAAACCTCAGCTTTGCATGGCATGTACATAACCCTAACCCTAACCTTAATCCTAACCCTAACCCCAATCCTAACATTGACCCTAAGAGATCTAACCCTAAACGGAGCTCTAAACCACAGCTGTGCATGGCATGTACCTAAACCTAACCCTAACCCTAACACTAATCATGACCCTAACCCTAACCCCGACCTTGACTCTAACCCTAAACATAAGCCTAAACCTAACTCTAACCCTAACCCTAACCCTAACCCTGACCCTAACCCTAAGCCTAACCCAAACACTAACCCTAAGAGACCTAACCCTAAACGGAACTCTAAACCTCAGCTGTGCTTGGCATGTACCTAACCCTAACCCTAACCCTAACCCTAACCCTAACCCTAACCCTGACCCTAAATGATCTATCCCTAAATGGAGCTCAAAACCTCAGCAGTGCATGGCATGTACCTAACCCTAACCCTAACCCTAACCCTGACCCTGACCCTGACCCTAACCCCGACCCTGACCCTAACCCTAAACATAAGCCAAAACCTAACTCTAACCCTAACCCTAACCCTAACCCTAACCCTAACCACAAACCTAACCCTAACCCTAAGCCTAACCCAAACCCTAACCCTAAGCCTAACCCTAACCCTAACCCTAAGAGGCCTAACACTAAACAGATCTCTAAACCTCAGCTGTGCATGGCATGTACCTAAACCTAACCGTAACCCTGACCCTAAACCTATCCCTAACCCTAACCCTAACCCTAACCCTGACCCTGAGAGGCCTAACCCTAAACGGATCTCTAAATATCAGCTGTGCATGGCATGTACATAATCCTAACCCTAAACCTAACCCTAACCCGAACCCTGACCCTAACCCTAACCCTAAGCCTAAGCCTAAGCCTCAGCCTACCCTAACACTAACCCTAACCCTAACCCTAAGAGACCTAACCCTAAATGGAACTCTAAACCTCAGCTGTGCATGGCATGTACATAACCTTAACCCTAACCCTAACCCTAACGCTAACCCTATCCCTAACCCTAACCCTAATCCTAACCCTGACCCTAAGAGGCCTAACTCAAAACGGAACTCTAAACCTCAGCTGTGCATGGCATGAACTTCACCCTAACCCTAACCTAACCCTAACCCTAACCCTAACCCTAACCCTAACCCTAACCTAACCCTAACCAACCCTAAACCTTACCCTAATCCTGATTCTAAGAGGCCTAACCCTTGGCAGAACTCTAAACCTCAGCTGTGCATGGCATGTACCTAACCCTAACCCTAATCCTAACCCTAACCCTAACCCTAAGAGGCCTAACCCTTGACGGAACTCTAAACCTCAGCTGTGCATGGCATGTACATAACCCTAACCCTAACCCTAATCCTAACCCTAACACCAATCCTAACATTGACCCTAAGAGATCTAACCCTAAACGGAGCTCTAAACCACAGCTGTGCATGGCATGTACCTAAACCTAACCCTAACCCTAACACTAATCATGACCCTAACCCTAACCCCGACCTTGACTCTAACCCTAAACATAAGCCTAAACCTAACTCTAACCCTAACCCTAACCCTAACCCTAACCCTAACCCTAACCCTAACCCTAACCCTGACCCTAACACTAACCTTAACCCTAACTCTAAGCCTAACCCAAACCCTAACCCTAACCCTAACCTTAACCCTAACCCTAACCCTAAGCCTAACCCTAACCCTAACCCTAACCCTAATCCTAACCCTAACCCTAACCCTAACCCTAACCCTAACCCTAACCCTGACCCTAAAAGATCTAACCATAAATGGAGCTCTAAACCTCAGCTGTGCATGGCATGTACATAACCCTAACCCTAACCCTAACCCTAACCCTAAGAGACATAACGCTAAACGGAACTGTAAACCTCAGCTGTGTATGGCATGTTCCTAACCCTAACCCTAACCCTAACCCTAACCCTAACCCTAACCCTAACCCTAACCCTAACCCTAACCCTAACCCTAAGAGACATAACGCTAAACGGAACTCTAAACCTCACCTGTGCATGGCATGTACCTAACCCTAACCCTAACCCTAACCCTAACCCTAACCCTAAGAGGCCTAACCCTTGACGGAACTCTAAACCTCAGCTGTGCATGGCATGTACATAACCCTAACCCTAACCTTAATCCTAACCCTAACCCCAATCCTAACGTTGACCCTAAGAGATCTAACCCTAAACGGAGCTCTAAACCACAGCTGTGCATGGCATGTACCTAAACCTAACCCTAACCCTAACACTAATCATGACCCTAACCCTAACCCTAACCCTGACCCTAAATGATCTATCCCTAAATGGAGCTCAAAACCTCAGCAGTGCATGGCATGTACCTAACCCTAATCCTAACCCTAACCCTGACCCTGACCCTGACCCTAAACCCCGACCCTGACCCTAACCCTAAACATAAGCCAAAACCTAACTCTAACCCTAACCCTAACCCTAACCCTAACCGCAAACCTAACCCTAACCCTAAGCCTAACCCAAACCCTGACCCTAAGCCTAACCCTAAGCCTAACCCTAAGAGGCCTAACCCTAAACAGATCTCTAAACCTCAGCTGTGCATGGCATGTACCTAAACCTAACCGTAACCCTGACCCTAAACCTATCCCTAACCCTAACCCTAACCCAAACCCTGACCCTGAGAGGCCTAACCCTAAACGGATCTCTAAATATCAGCTGTGCATGGCATGTACATAATCCTAACCCTAAACCTAACCCTAACCCGAACCCTGACCCTAACCCTAACCCTAAGCCTAAGCCTAAGCCTCAGCCTAACCCTAACACTAACCCTAACCCTAACCCTAAGAGACCTAACCCTAAATGGAACTCTAAACCTCAGCTGTGCATGGCATGCACTTAACCTAACCCTAACCCTAACCCTAACCCTAACCCTAACCCTAACCCTAACCCTAACCCTAATAGTCCTAACCCTAACCCTAACCCTAACCCTAACCCTAACCGTAAGCCTAACCTTAACCCTAACCCTAACGATAACCCTAACCCTAACCCTAACCCTAAACCTAACCCGGACCCTAAGAGACATAACGCTAAACGCAACTCTAAACCTCAGCTGTGCATGGCATGCACTTAACCCTAACCCTAACCCTAACCCTAACGCTAACCCTATCCCTAACCCTAACCCTAATCCTAACCCTGACCCTAAGAGGCCTAACTCAAAACGGAACTCTAAACCTCAGCTGTGCATGGCATGCACTTTACCCTAACCCTAACCCTAACCCTAAACCTAACCCTAACCCTAACCCTAACCCTAACCCAAAGAGGCCTAACCCTTGACGGAACTCTAAACCTCAGCTGTGCATGGCATGTACCTAACCCTAACCCTAACCGTAACCCTAACCTTAACCCTAACCCTAAGGATAACCCTAACCCTAACCCTAACCCTAAACCTAACCTGGACCCTAAGAGACATAATGCTAAACGGAACTATAAACCTCAGCTGTGCATGGCATGCACTTAAACCTAACCCTAACCCTAACGCTAACCCTATTCCTAACCCTAACCCTAACACTAACCCTAACCCTAAGAGACCTAACACTTGACGGAACTCTAAACCTCAGCTGTGCATGGCATGCACTTAACCCTAACCCTAACCCTAACCCTAACCCTAACCCTAACCCTAAGAGACCTAACCCTTGACGGAACTCTAAACCTCGGCTGTGCATGGCATGTACGTAACCCTAACCCTAACCCTAATCCTAACCCTAACCCTAACCCTAACATTAATCTTAAGAGACCTAATCCTAAATGGTACTCTAAACCTCAGGTGTGCATGGCATGTACCTAACCCTAACCCTAACCCTAACCCTAACCCTAACCCTAACCCTAACCCTAACCCTAACCCCAAAACTAACCCTAACCCTAACCCTAACCCTAACCCTAACCCTGACCTTAACTCTAAGAGGCCTAATCCTAAACGGAACTCTAAACCTCAGCTGTGCATGGCATGTACCTAACCCTAACCCTAACCCTAACCCTAACCCTAACCCTAACCCTAACCCTAATCCTAACCCTAACCCTAACACTAACCCTAAGAGGCCTAACCCTTGACGGAACTCTAAACCTCAGCTGTGCATGGCATTTACATAACCCTAACCCTAACCCTAATCCTAACCGTAATCCCAATCCTAACATTGACCCTAAGAGATCTAAACCTAAACGGAGCTCTAAACCTCAGCTGTGCTTGGCATGTACCTAACCCTAACCCTAACCCTAACCCTAACCCTAACCCTAATCCTAACCCTAAGAGGCCTAACCCTTGACGGAACTCTAAACTTCAGCTGTGCATGGCATGTGTCTAACCCTAATGCTAACACTAACCCTAACCCTAACCCTAACCCTAACCCTAACCAACCCTAAACCTTACCCTAATCCTGACCCAAAGAGGCCCAACCCTTGACGGAACTCTAAACCTCAGCTGTGCATGGCATGTACATAACCCTAACCCTAACCCTAACCCTAACCCTAAGAGACATAACGCTAAACGGAACTCTAAACCTCAGCTGTGTATGGCATGTTCCTAACCCTAACCCTAATCCTAACCCTAACCCTAACCCTAACCCTAACCCTAACCCTAACCCTAACCCTAACCAACCCTAAACCTTACCCTAATCCTGATTCTAAGAGGCCTAACCCTTGGCAGAACTCTAAACCTCAGCTGTGCATGGCATGTACCTAACCCTAACCCTAATCCTAACCCTAACCCTAACCCTAAGAGGCCTAACCTTTGACGGAACTCTAAACCTCAGCTGTGCATGGCATGTACATAACCCTAACCCTAACCTTAATCCTAACCCTAACCCCAATCCTAACATTGACCCTAAGAGATCTAACCCTAAACGGAGCTCTAAACCACAGCTGTGCATGGCATGTACCTAACCCAAACACTAACGCTAACCCTAACCCTAACCCTAACCCTAACCCTAATCCTGACCCTAAGAGGCCTAACCCTAAACGGAACTCTAAACCTCAGCTTTGCATGGCATGTACATAACCCTAACCCTAACCTTAATCCTAACCCTAACCCCAATCCTAACGTTGACCCTAAGAGATCTAACCCTAAACGGAGCTCTAAACCACAGCTGTGCATGGCATGTACCTAAACCTAACCCTAACCCTAACACTAATCATGACCCTAACCCTAACCCCGACCTTGACTCTAACCCTAAACATAAGCCTAAACCTAACTCTAACCCTAACCCTAACCCTAACCATGACCCTAACCCTAACCTTAACCCTGACCCTAAGCGTAACCCAAACACTAACCCTAAGAGACCTAACCCTAAACGGAACTCTAAACCTCAGCTGTGCTTGGCATGTACCTAACCCTAACCCTAACCCTAACCCTAACCCTAACCCTAACCCTGACCCTAAATGATCTATCCCTAAATGGAGCTCAAAACCTCAGCAGTGCATGGCATGTACCTAACCCTAACCCTAACCCTAACCCTGACCCTGACCCTGACCCTAACCCCGACCCTGACCCTAACCCTAAACATAAGCCAAAACCTAACTCTAACCCTAACCCTAACCCTAACCCTAACCCTAACCACAAACCTAACCCTAACCCTAAGCCTAACCCAAACCCTAACCCTAAGCCTAACCCTAACCCTAACCCTAAGAGGCCTAACACTAAACAGATCTCTAAACCTTAGCTGTGCATGGCATGTACCTAAACCTAACCGTAACCCTGACCCTAAACCTATCCCTAACCCTAACCCTAACCCTAACCCTGACCCTGAGAGGCCTAACCCTAAACGGATCTCTAAATATCAGCTGTGCATGGCATGTACATAATCCTAACCCTAAACCTAACCCTAACCCGAACCCTGACCCTAACCCTAACCCTAAGCCTAAGCCTAAGCCTCAGCCTACCCTAACACTAACCCTAACCCTAACCCTAAGAGACCTAACCCTAAATGGAACTCTAAACC
The DNA here is from genome assembly GCF_023634155.1 of Falco peregrinus. Taxonomy (NCBI): domain Eukaryota; kingdom Metazoa; phylum Chordata; class Aves; order Falconiformes; family Falconidae; genus Falco; species Falco peregrinus. The sequence continues at coordinate 189,687 of NW_026599600.1, read as the reverse complement.
TCAGCTGTGCATGGCATGTACATAACCTTAACCCTAACCCTAACCCTAACGCTAACCCTATCCCTAACCCTAACCCTAATCCTAACCCTGACCCTAAGAGGCCTAACTCAAAACGGAACTCTAAACCTCAGCTGTGCATGTCATGAACTTCACCCTAACCCTAACCTAACCCTAACCCTAACCCTAACCCTAACCCTAACCCTAACCCTAATCTAACCCTAACCAACCCTAAACCTTACCCTAATCCTGATTCTAAGAGGCCTAACCCTTGGCAGAACTCTAAACCTCAGCTGTGCATGGCATGTACCTAACCCTAACCCTAACCCTAATCCTAACCCTAACCCTAACCCTAAGAGGCCTAACCCTTGACGGAACTCTAAACCTCAGCTGTGCATGGCATGTACATAACCCTAACCCTAACCCTAATCCTAACCCTAACACCAATCCTAACATTGACCCTAAGAGATCTAACCCTAAACGGAGCTCTAAACCACAGCTGTGCATGGCATGTACCTAAACCTAACCCTAACCCTAACACTAATCATGACCCTAACCCTAACCCCGACCTTGACTCTAACCCTAAACATAAGCCTAAACCTAACTCTAACCCTAACCCTAACCCTAAACCTGACCCTAACCCTAACCCTAACCCTAAGAGACCTAACCCTAAACAGAACTCTAAACCTCAGCTGTGCTTGGTATGTACCTAACCCTAAACCTAACCCTAACCCTAACCCTAACCCTGACCCTAAGCCTGACCCTAAATATCTAACCATAAATGGAGATCTAAACCTAAGCTGTGCATGGCATGTACCTAACCCTAACCCTAACCCTAACCCTGACCCTGACCCTAACCCCGACCCTGACCCTAAACCCTAAAGATAAGCCTAAATCTAACTCTAACCCTAACCCTAAACCTAACCCTGACCCTAACACTAACCTTAACCCTAACTCTAAGCCTAACCCAAACCCTAACCCTAACCCTAACCTTAACCCTAACCCTAACCCTAACCCTAACCCTAACCCTAACCCTAACCCTAACCCTAATCCTAACCCTAACCCTAACCCTAACCCTAACCCTAACCCTAACCCTGACCCTAAAAGATCTAACCATAAATGGAGCTCTAAACCTCAGCTGTGCATGGCATGTACATAACCCTAACCCTAACCCTAACCCTAACCCTAAGAGACATAACGCTAAACGGAACTGTAAACCTCAGCTGTGTATGGCATGTTCCTAACCCTAACCCTAACCCTAACCCTAACCCTAACCCTAACCCTAACCCTAAGACACATAACGCTAAACGGAACTCTAAACCTCAGCTGTGCATGGCATGTACCTAACCCTAACCCTAACCCTAACCCTAACCCTAACCCTAAGAGGCCTAACCCTTGACGGAACTCTAAACCTCAGCTGTGCATGGCATGTACATAACCCTAACCCTAACCTTAATCCTAACCCTAACCCCAATCCTAACGTTGACCCTAAGAGATCTAACCCTAAACGGAGCTCTAAACCACAGCTGTGCATGGCATGTACCTAAACCTAACCCTAACCCTAACACTAATCATGACCCTAACCCTAACCCTAACCCTGACCCTAAATGATCTATCCCTAAATGGAGCTCAAAACCTCAGCAGTGCATGGCATGTACCTAACCCTAATCCTAACCCTAACCCTGACCCTGACCCTGACCCTAAACCCCGACCCTGACCCTAACCCTAAACATAAGCCAAAACCTAACTCTAACCCTAACCCTAACCCTAACCCTAACCCTAACCGCAAACCTAACCCTAACCCTAAGCCTAACCCAAACCCTGACCCTAAGCCTAACCCTAAGCCTAACCCTAAGAGGCCTAACCCTAAACAGATCTCTAAACCTCAGCTGTGCATGGCATGTACCTAAACCTAACCGTAACCCTGACCCTAAACCTATCCCTAACCCTAACCCTAACCCAAACCCTGACCCTGAGAGGCCTAACCCTAAACGGATCTCTAAATATCAGCTGTGCATGGCATGTACATAATCCTAACCCTAAACCTAACCCTAACCCGAACCCTGACCCTAACCCTAACCCTAAGCCTAAGCCTAAGCCTCAGCCTAACCCTAACACTAACCCTAACCCTAACCCTAAGAGACCTAACCCTAAATGGAACTCTAAACCTCAGCTGTGCATGGCATGCAC
>NW_026599600.1:180000-182500 GCF_023634155.1 Falco peregrinus | reverse complement strand
CCTAACCCTAACACCAATCCTAACATTGACCCTAAGAGATCTAACCCTAAACGGAGCTCTAAACCACAGCTGTGCATGGCATGTACCTAAACCTAACCCTAACCCTAACACTAATCATGACCCTAACCCTAACCCCGACCTTGACTCTAACCCTAAACATAAGCCTAAACCTAACTCTAACCCTAACCCTAACCCTAACCCTGACCCTAACCCTAACCCTAACCCTAAGAGACCTAACCCTAAACAGAACTCTAAACCTCAGCTGTGCTTGGTATGTACCTAACCCTAACCCTAACCCTAACCCTAACCCTAACCCTGACCCTAAGCCTGACCCTAAATATCTAACCATAAATGGAGATCTAAACCTAAGCTGTGCATGGCATGTACCTAACCCTAACCCTAACCCTAACCCTGACCCTGACCCTAACCCCGACCCTGACCCTAAACCCTAAAGATAAGCCTAAATCTAACTCTAACCCTAACCCTAACCCTAACCCTGACCCTAACACTAACCTTAACCCTAACTCTAAGCCTAACCCAAACCCTAACCCTAACCCTAACCTTAACCCTAACCCTAACCCTAACCCTAACCCTAACCCTAACCCTAACCCTAATCCTAACCCTAACCCTAACCCTAACCCTAACCCTAACCCTAACCCTGACCCTAAAAGATCTAACCATAAATGGAGCTCTAAACCTCAGCTGTGCATGGCATGTACATAACCCTAACCCTAACCCTAACCCTAACCCTAAGAGACATAACGCTAAACGGAACTGTAAACCTCAGCTGTGTATGGCATGTTCCTAACCCTAACCCTAACCCTAACCCTAACCCTAACCCTAACCCTAACCCTAAGACACATAACGCTAAACGGAACTCTAAACCTCAGCTGTGCATGGCATGTACCTAACCCTAACCCTAACCCTAACCCTAACCCTAACCCTAAGAGGCCTAACCCTTGACGGAACTCTAAACCTCAGCTGTGCATGGCATGTACATAACCCTAACCCTAACCTTAATCCTAACCCTAACCCCAATCCTAACGTTGACCCTAAGAGATCTAACCCTAAACGGAGCTCTAAACCACAGCTGTGCATGGCATGTACCTAAACCTAACCCTAACCCTAACACTAATCATGACCCTAACCCTAACCCTAACCCTGACCCTAAATGATCTATCCCTAAATGGAGCTCAAAACCTCAGCAGTGCATGGCATGTACCTAACCCTAATCCTAACCCTAACCCTGACCCTGACCCTGACCCTAAACCCCGACCCTGACCCTAACCCTAAACATAAGCCAAAACCTAACTCTAACCCTAACCCTAACCCTAACCCTAACCCTAACCCTAATCCTAACCCTAACCCTAACCCTAACCCTAACCCTAACCCTAACCCTGACCCTAAAAGATCTAACCATAAATGGAGCTCTAAACCTCAGCTGTGCATGGCATGTACATAACCCTAACCCTAACCCTAACCCTAACCCTAAGAGACATAACGCTAAACGGAACTGTAAACCTCAGCTGTGTATGGCATGTTCCTAACCCTAACCCTAACCCTAACCCTAACCCTAACCCTAACCCTAACCCTAAGACACATAACGCTAAACGGAACTCTAAACCTCAGCTGTGCATGGCATGTACCTAACCCTAACCCTAACCCTAACCCTAACCCTAACCCTAAGAGGCCTAACCCTTGACGGAACTCTAAACCTCAGCTGTGCATGGCATGTACATAACCCTAACCCTAACCTTAATCCTAACCCTAACCCCAATCCTAACGTTGACCCTAAGAGATCTAACCCTAAACGGAGCTCTAAACCACAGCTGTGCATGGCATGTACCTAAACCTAACCCTAACCCTAACACTAGTCATGACCCTAACCTTAACCCTAACCCTGACCCTAAATGATCTATCCCTAAATGGAGCTCAAAACCTCAGCAGTGCATGGCATGTACCTAACCCTAATCCTAACCCTAACCCTGACCCTGACCCTGACCCTAAACCCCGACCCTGACCCTAACCCTAAACATAAGCCAAAACCTAACTCTAACCCTAACCCTAACCCTAACTCTAACCCTAACCGCAAACCTAACCCTAACCCTAAGCCTAACCCAAACCCTGACCCTAAGCCTAACCCTAACCCTAACCCTAAGAGGCCTAACCCTAAACAGATCTCTAAACCTCAGCTGTGCATGGCATGTACCTAAACCTAACCGTAACCCTGACCCTAAACCTATCCCTAACCCTAACCCTAACCCAAACCCTGACCCTGAGAGGCCTAACCCTAAACGGATCTCTAAATATCAGCTGTGCATGGCATGTACATAATCCTAACCCTAAACCTAACCCTAACCCGAACCCTGACCCTAACCCTAACCCTAAGCCTAAGCCTAAGCCTCAGCCTAACCCTAACACTAACCCTAACCCTAACCCTAAGAGACCTAACCCTAAATGGAACTCTAAACCTCAGCTGTGCATGGCATGCACTTTACCC
>NW_026599600.1:170000-175000 GCF_023634155.1 Falco peregrinus | reverse complement strand
CATGGCATGTACCTAACCCTAACCCTAACCCTAACCCTAACCCTAACCCTGACCCTAACTCTAAGAGGCCTAATCCTAAACGGAACTCTAAACCTCAGCTGTGCATGGCATGTACATAACCCTAACCCTAACCTTAATCCTAACCCTAACCCCAATCCTAACATTGACCCTAATAGATCGAACCCTAAACGGAGCTCTAAACCACAGCTGTGCATGGCATGTACCTAACCCAAACACTAACGCTAACCCTAACCCTAACCCTAACCCTAACCCTAATCCTGACCCTAAGAGGCCTAACCCTAAACGGAACTCTAAACCTCAGCTTTGCATGGCATGTACATAACCCTAACCCTAACCTTAATCCTAACCCTAACCCCAATCCTAACGTTGACCCTAAGAGATCTAACCCTAAACGGAGCTCTAAACCACAGCTGTGCATGGCATGTACCTAAACCTAACCCTAACCCTAACACTAATCATGACCCTAACCCTAACCCCGACCTTGACTCTAACCCTAAACATAAGCCTAAACCTAACTCTAACCCTAACCCTAACCCTAACCATGACCCTAACCCTAACCTTAACCCTAACCCTAAGCCTAACCCAAACACTAACCCTAAGAGACCTAACCCTAAACGGAACTCTAAACCTCAGCTGTGCTTGGCATGTACCTAACCCTAACCCTAACCCTAACCCTAACCCTAACCCTAACCCTGACTCTAAATGATCTATCCCTAAATGGAGCTCAAAACCTCAGCAGTGCATGGCATGTACCTAACCCTAACCCTAACCCTAACCCTGACCCTGACCCTGACCCTAACCCCGACCCTGACCCTAACCCTAAACATAAGCCAAAACCTAACTCTAACCCTAACCCTAACCCTAACCATAACCCTAACCACAAACCTAACCCTAACCCTAAGCCTAACCCAAACCCTAACCCTAAGCCTAACCCTAACCCTAACCCTAAGAGGCCTAACACTAAACAGATCTCTAAACCTCAGCTGTGCATGGCATGTACCTAAACCTAACCGTAACCCTGACCCTAAACCTATCCCTAACCCTAACCCTAACCCTAACCCTGACCCTGAGAGGCCTAACCCTAAACGGATCTCTAAATATCAGCTGTGCATGGCATGTACATAATCCTAACCCTAAACCTAACCCTAACCCGAACCCTGACCCTAACCCTAACCCTAAGCCTAAGCCTAAGCCTCAGCCTACCCTAACACTAACCCTAACCCTAACCCTAAGAGACCTAACCCTAAATGGAACTCTAAACCTCAGCTGTGCATGGCATGTACATAACCTTAACCCTAACCCTAACCCTAACGCTAACCCTATCCCTAACCCTAACCCTAATCCTAACCCTGACCCTAAGAGGCCTAACTCAAAACGGAACTCTAAACCTCAGCTGTGCATGGCATGAACTTCACCCTAACCCTAACCTAACCCTAACCCTAACCCTAACCCTAACCCTAACCCTAACCTAACCCTAACCAACCCTAAACCTTACCCTAATCCTGATTCTAAGAGGCCTAACCCTTGGCAGAACTCTAAACCTCAGCTGTGCATGGCATGTACCTAACCCTAACCCTAATCCTAACCCTAACCCTAACCCTAAGAGGCCTAACCCTTGACGGAACTCTAAACCTCAGCTGTGCATGGCATGTACATAACCCTAACCCTAACCCTAATCCTAACCCTAACACCAATCCTAACATTGACCCTAAGAGATCTAACCCTAAACGGAGCTCTAAACCACAGCTGTGCATGGCATGTACCTAAACCTAACCCTAACCCTAACACTAATCATGACCCTAACCCTAACCCCGACCTTGACTCTAACCCTAAACATAAGCCTAAACCTAACTCTAACCCTAACCCTAACCCTAACCCTAACCCTAACCCTAACCCTAACCGTAAGCCTAACCTTAACCCTAACCCTAACGATAACCCTAACCCTAACCCTAACCCTAAACCTAACCCGGACCCTAAGAGACATAACGCTAAACGCAACTCTAAACCTCAGCTGTGCATGGCATGCACTTAACCCTAACCCTAACCCTAACCCTAACGCTAACCCTATCCCTAACCCTAACCCTAATCCTAACCCTGACCCTAAGAGGCCTAACTCAAAACGGAACTCTAAACCTCAGCTGTGCATGGCATGCACTTTACCCTAACCCTAACCCTAACCCTAAACCTAACCCTAACCCTAACCCTAACCCTAACCCAAAGAGGCCTAACCCTTGACGGAACTCTAAACCTCAGCTGTGCATGGCATGTACCTAACCCTAACCCTAACCGTAACCCTAACCTTAACCCTAACCCTAAGGATAACCCTAACCCTAACCCTAACCCTAACCCTAAACCTAACCTGGACCCTAAGAGACATAATGCTAAACGGAACTATAAACCTCAGCTGTGCATGGCATGCACTTAAACCTAACCCTAACCCTAACGCTAACCCTATTCCTAACCCTAACCCTAACACTAACCCTAACCCTAAGAGACCTAACCCTTGACGGAACTCTAAACCTCAGCTGTGCATGGCATGCACTTAACCCTAACCCTAACCCTAACCCTAACCCTAACCCTAACCCTAATCCTAAGAGACCTAACCCTTGACGGAACTCTAAACCTCGGCTGTGCATGGCATGTACGTAACCCTAACCCTAACCCTAATCCTAACCCTAACCCTAACCCTAACACTAATCTTAAGAGACCTAATCCTAAATGGTACTCTAAACCTCAGGTGTGCATGGCATGTACCTAACCCTATCCCTAACCCTAACCCTAATCCTAACCCTGACCCTAAGAGGCCTAACTCAAAACGGAACTCTAAACCTCAGCTGTGCATGGCATGCACTTTACCCTAACCCTAACCCTAACCCTAACCCTAACCCTAACCCTAACCCTAACCCTAACCCTAACCCTAACCCTAACCCTAACCCAAAGAGGCCTAACCCTTGACGGAACTCTAAACCTCAGCTGTGCATGGCATGTACCTAACCCTAACCCTAACCGTAACCCTAACCTTAACCCTAACCCTAAGGATAACCCTAACCCTAACCCTAACCCTAAACCTAACCTGGACCCTAAGAGACATAATGCTAAACGGAACTATAAACCTCAGCTGTGCATGGCATGCACTTAACCCTAACCCTAACCCTAACGCTAACCCTATCCCTAACCCTAACCCTAACACTAACCCTGGCCCTAAGAGGCCTAACTCAAAACGGAACTCTAAACCTCAGCTGTGCATGGCATGCACTTAACCCTAACCCTAACCCTAAGAGACCTAACCCTTGACGGAACTCTAAACCTCGGCTGTGCATGGCATGTACCTAACCCTAACCCTAACCCTAATCCTAACCCTAACCCTAACCCTAACACTAATCCTAAGAGACCTAATCCTAAATGGTACTCTAAACCTCAGGTGTGCATGACATGTACTTACCCTAAACCTAACCCTAACGCTAACCCTAACCCTAACCTTAACCCTAAGAGGCCTAACCCTAAACGGAACTCTAAGCCACAGCTGTGCATGGCATGTACCTAACCCTAACCCTAACCCTAACCCTAACCCTGACCCTAACTCTAAGAGGCCTAATCCTAAACGGAACTCTAAACCTCAGCTGTGCATGGCATGTACATAACCCTAACCCTAACCTTAATCCTAACCCTAACCCCAATCCTAACATTGACCCTAATAGATCTAACCCTAAACGGAGCTCTAAACCACAGCTGTGCATGGCATGTACCTAACCCAAACACTAACGCTAACCCTAACCCTAACCCTAACCCTAACCCTAATCCTGACCCTAAGAGGCCTAACCCTAAACGGAACTCTAAACCTCAGCTTTGCATGGCATGTACATAACCCTAACCCTAACCTTAATCCTAACCCTAACCCCAATCCTAACGTTGACCCTAAGAGATCTAACCCTAAACGGAGCTCTAAACCACAGCTGTGCATGGCATGTACCTAAACCTAACCCTAACCCTAACACTAATCATGACCCTAACCCTAACCCCGACCTTGACTCTAACCCTAAACATAAGCCTAAACCTAACTCTAACCCTAACCCTAACCCTAACCATGACCCTAACCCTAACCTTAACCCTAACCCTAAGCCTAACCCAAACACTAACCCTAAGAGACCTAACCCTAAACGGAACTCTAAACCTCAGCTGTGCTTGGCATGTACCTAACCCTAACCCTAACCCTAACCCTAACCCTAACCCTAACCCTGACCCTAAATGATCTATCCCTAAATGGAGCTCAAAACCTCAGCAGTGCATGGCATGTACCTAACCCTAACCCTAACCCTAACCCTGACCCTGACCCTGACCCTAACCCCGACCCTGACCCTAACCCTAAACATAAGCCAAAACCTAACTCTAACCCTAACCCTAACCCTAACCCTAACCCTAACCACAAACCTAACCCTAACCCTAAGCCTAACCCAAACCCTAACCCTAAGCCTAACCCTAACCCTAACCCTAAGAGGCCTAACACTAAACAGATCTCTAAACCTCAGCTGTGCATGGCATGTACCTAAACCTAACCGTAACCCTGACCCTAAACCTATCCCTAACCCTAACCCTAACCCTAACCCTGACCCTGAGAGGCCTAACCCTAAACGGATCTCTAAATATCAGCTGTGCATGGCATGTACATAATCCTAACCCTAAACCTAACCCTAACCCGAACCCTGACCCTAACCCTAACCCTAAGCCTAAGCCTAAGCCTCAGCCTACCCTAACACTAACCCTAACCCTAACCCTAAGAGACCTAACCCTAAATGGAACTCTAAACCTCAGCTGTGCATGGCATGTACATAACCTTAACCCTAACCCTAACCCTAACGCTAACCCTATCCCTAACCCTAACCCTGACCCTAAGAGGCCTAACTCAAAACGGAACTCTAAACCTCAGCTGTGCATGGCATGAACTTCACCCTAACCCTAACCTAACCCTAACCCTAACCCTA
>NW_026599600.1:157500-165000 GCF_023634155.1 Falco peregrinus | reverse complement strand
CTAACCCTAACCCTAACCCTAAGAGGCCTAACCCTTGACGGAACTCTAAACCACAGCTGTGCATGGCATGTACCTAACCCAAACACTAACGCTAACCCTAACCCTAACCCTAACCCTAACCCTAATCCTGACCCTAAGAGGCCTAACCCTAAACGGAACTCTAAACCTCAGCTTTGCATGGCATGTACATAACCCTAACCCTAACCTTAATCCTAACCCTAACCCCAATCCTAACGTTGACCCTACGAGATCTAACCCTAAACGGAGCTCTAAACCACAGCTGTGCATGGCATGTACCTAAACCTAACCCTAACCCTAACACTAATCATGACCCTAACCCTAACCCCGACCTTGACTCTAACCCTAAACATAAGCCTAAACCTAACTCTAACCCTAACCCTAACCCTAACCATGACCCTAACCCTAACCTTAACCCTAACCCTAAGCCTAACCCAAACACTAACCCTAAGAGACCTAACCCTAAACGGAACTCTAAACCTCAGCTGTGCTTGGCATGTACCTAACCCTAACCCTAACCCTAACCCTAACCCTAACCCTAACCCTAACCCTGACCCTAAATGATCTATCCCTAAATGGAGCTCAAAACCTCAGCAGTGCATGGCATGTACCTAACCCTAACCCTAACCCTAATGCTGACCCTGACCCTGACCCTAACCCCGACCCTGACCCTAACCCTAAACATAAGCCAAAACCTGACTCTAACCCTAACCCTAACCCTAACCCTAACCCTAACCGCAAACCTAACCCTAACCCTAAGCCTAACCCAAACCCTAACCCTAAGCCTAACCCTAACCCTAACCCTAAGAGGCCTAACCCTAAACAGATCTCTAAACCTCAGCTGTGCATGGCATGTACCTAAACCTAACCGTAACCCTGACCCTAAACCTATCCCTAACCCTAACCCTAACCCTAACCCTGACCCTGAGAGGCCTAACCCTAAACGGATCTCTAAATATCAGCTGTGCATGGCATGTACATAATCCTAACCCTAAACCTAACCCTAACCCGAACCCTGACCCTAACCCTAACCCTAAGCCTAAGCCTAAGCCTCAGCCTAACCCTAACACTAACCCTAACCCTAACCCTAAGAGACCTAACCCTAAATGGAACTCTAAACCTCAGCTGTGCATGGCATGCACTTAACCCTAACCATAACCTTAACCCTAACCCTAACCCTAACCCTAACCCTAACCCTAACCGTAAGCCTAACCTTAACCCTAACCCTAACGATAACCCTAACCCTAACCCTAACCCTAAACCTAACCCGGACCCTAAGAGACATAACGCTAAACGCAACTCTAAACCTCAGCTGTGCATGGCATGCACTTAACCCTAACCCTAACCCTAACCCTAACCCTAACCCTAACGCTAACCCTATCCCTAACCCTAACCCTAATCCTAACCCTGACCCTAAGAGGCCTAACTCAAAACGGAACTCTAAACCTCAGCTGTGCATGGCATGAACTTCACCCTAACCCTAACCTAACCCTAACCCTAACCCTAACCCTAACCCTAACCCTAACCCTAACCTAACCCTAACCAACCCTAAACCTTACCCTAATCCTGATTCTAAGAGGCCTAACCCTTGGCAGAACTCTAAACCTCAGCTGTGCATGGCATGTACCTAACCCTAACCCTAATCCTAACCCTAACCCTAACCCTAAGAGGCCTAACCCTTGACGGAACTCTAAACCTCAGCTGTGCATGGCATGTACATAACCCTAACCCTAACCTTAATCCTAACCCTAACACCAATCCTAACATTGACCCTAAGAGATCTAACCCTAAACGGAACTCTAAACCACAGCTGTGCATGGCATGTACCTAAACCTAACCCTAACCCTAACACTAATCATGACCCTAACCCTAACCCCGACCTTGACTCTAACCCTAAACATAAGCCTAAACCTAACTCTAACCCAAACCCTAACCCTAACCCTGACCCTAACCCTAACCTTAACCCTAACCCTAAGCCTAACCCAAACACTAACCCTAACCCTAACCCTAACCCTAACCCTAACCCTAATCCTGACCCTAAGAGGCCTAACCCTAAACGGAACTCTAAACCTCAGCTTTGCATGGCATGTTCTTAACCCTAACCCTAACCCTAACCCTAACCCTAATCCTAACCCTAACCCTAACCCTAACCCTAAGAGACCTAACGCGAAACGGAACTCTAAACCTCAGCTGTGCATGGCATGTACCTAACCCTAACCCTAACCCTAACCCTAATCCTGACCCTAAGAGGCCTAACCCTAAACGGAACTCTAAACCTCAGCTTTGCATGGCATGTTCTTAACCCTAACCCTAACCCTAACCCTAACCCTAATCCTAACCCTAACCCTAACCCTAACCCTAAGAGACCTAACGCGAAACGGAACTCTAAACCTCAGCTGTGCATGGCATGTACCTAACCCTAACCCTAACCCTAACCCTAACCCTAACCCTAACCCTAACCCTAACCCTAACCCTAACCCTAACCCTAACCCTAACCCTAAGAGACCTAACCCTAAACGGAACTCTAAACCTCAGCTGTGCATGGCATGTACCTAACCCTAACCCTAACCCTAACCCTAACCCTAACCCTAACCCTAATCCTAACCCTAACCCTAACCCTAAGAGATCTAACCCTAAACCGAACTCTAAACCTCTAGCTGTGCTTGGCATGTACCTAATCCTAACCCTAACCCTAAATCTAACCCTAACCCTAACCCTAACCCTCACCCTAACCCTAACCCTAACCCTGACCCTAAAAGATCTAACAATAAATGGAACTGTAAACCTCAGCTGTGTATGGCATGTTCCTAACCCTAACCCTAACCCTAACCCTAACCCTAACCCTAACCCTAACCCTAAGAGACATAACGCTAAACGGAACTCTAAACCTCAGCTGTGCATGGCATGTACCTAACCAACCCTAACCCTAACCCTAACCCTAACCCTAACCCTAACCCTAACCCTAACCAACCCTAAACCTTACCCTAATCCTGATTCTAAGAGGCCTAACCCTTGGCAGAACTCTAAACGTCAGCTGTGCATGGCATGTACATAACCCTAACCCTAATCCTAACCCTAACCCTAATCCTAAGAGGCCTAACCCTTGACGGAACTCTAAACCTCAGCTGTGCATGGCATGTACATAACCCTAACCCTAACCCTAACCCTAACCCTGACCCTGAGAGGCCTAACCCTAAACGGATCTCTAAATATCAGCTGTGCATGGCATGTACATAATCCTTAACCTAAACCTAACCCTAACCCGAACCCTGACCCTAACCCTAACCCTAAGCCTAAGCCTAAGCCTCAGCCTAACCCTAACACTAACCCTAACCCTAACCCTAAGAGACCTAACCCTAAATGGAACTCTAAACCTCAGCTGTGCATGGCATGCACTTAACCTAACCCTAACCCTAACCCTAACCCTAACCCTAACCCTAACCCTAACCCTAACCCTAACCCTAACCCTAACCCTAACCGTAAGCCTAACCTTAACCCTAACCCTAACGATAACCCTAAACCTAACCCTAACCCTAAACCTAACCCGGACCCTAAGAGACATAATGCTAAACGCAACTCTAAACCTCAGCTGTGCATGGCATGCACTTAACCCTAACCCTAACCCTAACGCTAACCCTATCCCTAAATCTAACCCTAATCCTAACCCTGACCCTAAGAGGCCTAACTCACAACGGAACTCTAAACCTCAGCTGTGCATGGCATGCACTTTACCCTAACCCTAACCCTAACCCTAACCCTAACCCTAACCCTAACCCTAACCCTAACCCTAACCCTAACCCTAACCCTAACCCTAACCCAAAGAGGCCTAACCCTTGACGGAACTCTAAACCTCAGCTGTGCATGGCATGTACCTAACCCTAACCCTAACCGTAACCCTAACCTTAACCCTAACCCTAAGGATAACCCTAACCCTAACCCTAACCCTAAACCTAACCTGGACCCTAAGAGACATAATGCTAAACGGAACTATAAACCTCAGCTGTGCATGGCATGCACTTAACCCTAACCCTAACCCTAACGCTAACCCTATCCCTAACCCTAACCCTAACCCTAACCCTAACCCTAAGAGACCTAACCCTTGACGGAACTCTAAACCTCGGCTGTGCATGGCATGTACCTAACCCTAACCCTAACCCTAATCCTAACCCTAACCCTAACACTAATCCTAAGAGACCTAATCCTAAATGGTACTCTAAACCTCAGGTGTGCATGGCATTTACTTACCCTAAACCTAACCCTAACGCTAACCCTAACCCTAACCTTAACCCTAAGAGGCCTAACCCTAAACGGAACTCTAAGCCACAGCTGTGCATGGCATGTACCTAACCCTAACCCTAACCCTAACCCTAAACCTAACCCTAACCCTAACCCTAACCCTAACCCTAACCCTAACCCCAAAACTAACCCTAACCCTAACCCTAACCCTGACCCTAACTCTAACAGGCCTATCGCTAAACGGAACTCTAAACCTCAGCTGTGCATGGCATGTACCTAAACCTAACCCTAACCCTAACACTAATCATGACCCTAACCCTAACCCCGACCTTGACTCTAACCCTAAACATAAGCCTAAACCTAACTCTAACCCTAACCCTAACCCTAACCATGACCCTAACCCTAACCTTAACCCTAACCCTAAGCCTAACCCAAACACTAACCCTAAGAGACCTAACCCTAAACGGAACTCTAAACCTCAGCTGTGCTTGGCATGTACCTAACCCTAACCCTAACCCTAACCCTAACCCTAACCCTAACCCTAACCCTGACCCTAAATGATCTATCCCTAAATGGAGCTCAAAACCTCAGCAGTGCATGGCATGTACCTAACCCTAACCCTAACCCTAATGCTGACCCTGACCCTGACCCTAACCCCGACCCTGACCCTAACCCTAAACATAAGCCAAAACCTGACTCTAACCCTAACCCTAACCCTAACCCTAACCCTAACCGCAAACCTAACCCTAACCCTAAGCCTAACCCAAACCCTAACCCTAAGCCTAACCCTAACCCTAACCCTAAGAGGCCTAACCCTAAACAGATCTCTAAACCTCAGATGTGCATGGCATGTACCTAAACCTAACCGTAACCCTGACCCTAAACCTATCCCTAACCCTAACCCTAACCCTAACCCTGACCCTGAGAGGCCTAACCCTAAACGGATCTCTAAATATCAGCTGTGCATGGCATGTACATAATCCTAACCCTAAACCTAACCCTAACCCGAACCCTGACCCTAACCCTAACCCTAAGCCTAAGCCTAAGCCTCAGCCTAACCCTAACACTAACCCTAACCCTAACCCTAAGAGACCTAACCCTAAATGGAACTCTAAACCTCAGCTGTGCATGGCATGCACTTAACCCTAACCATAACCTTAACCCTAACCCTAACCCTAACCCTAACCCTAACCCTAACCGTAAGCCTAACCTTAACCCTAACCCTAACGATAACCCTAACCCTAACCCTAACCCTAAACCTAACCCGGACCCTAAGAGACATAACGCTAAACGCAACTCTAAACCTCAGCTGTGCATGGCATGCACTTAACCCTAACCCTAACCCTAACCCTAACCCTAACCCTAACGCTAACCCTATCCCTAACCCTAACCCTAATCCTAACACTGACCCTAAGAGGCCTAACTCAAAACGGAACTCTAAACCTCAGCTGTGCATGGCATGCACTTCACCCTAACCCTAACCTAACCCTAACCCTAACCCTAACCCTAACCCTAACCCTAACCCTAACCTAACCCTAACCAACCCTAAACCTTACCCTAATCCTGATTCTAAGAGGCCTAACCCTTGGCAGAACTCTAAACCTCAGCTGTGCATGGCATGTACCTAACCCTAACCCTAATCCTAACCCTAACCCTAACCCTAAGAGGCCTAACCCTTGACGGAACTCTAAACCTCAGCTGTGCATGGCATGTACATAACCCTAACCCTAACCTTAATCCTAACCCTAACACCAATCCTAACATTGACCCTAAGAGATCTAACCCTAAACGGAACTCTAAACCACAGCTGTGCATGGCATGTACCTAAACCTAACCCTAACCCTAACACTAATCATGACCCTAACCCTAACCCCGACCTTGACTCTAACCCTAAACATAAGCCTAAACCTAACTCTAACCCAAACCCTAACCCTAACCCTGACCCTAACCCTAACCTTAACCCTAACCCTAAGCCTAACCCAAACACTAACCCTAACCCTAACCCTAACCCTAACCCTAACCCTAATCCTGACCCTAAGAGGCCTAACCCTAAACGGAACTCTAAACCTCAGCTTTGCATGGCATGTTCTTAACCCTAACCCTAACCCTAACCCTAACCCTAATCCTAACCCTAACCCTAACCCTAACCCTAAGAGACCTAACGCGAAACGGAACTCTAAACCTCAGCTGTGCATGGCATGTACCTAACCCTAACCCTAACCCTAACCCTAACCCTAACCCTAACCCTAACCCTAACCCTAACCCTAACCCTAACCCTAACCCTAAGAGACCTAACCCTAAACGGAACTCTAAACCTCAGCTGTGCATGGCATGTACCTAACCCTAACCCTAACCCTAACCCTAACCCTAACCCTAACCCTAACCCTAATCCTAACCCTAACCCTAACCCTAAGAGATCTAACCCTAAACCGAACTCTAAACCTCTAGCTGTGCTTGGCATGTACCTAATCCTAACCCTAACCCTAAATCTAACCCTAACCCTAACCCTAACCCTAACCCTAACCCTAACCCTAACCCTGACCCTAAAAGATCTAACAATAAATGGAACTGTAAACCTCAGCTGTGTATGGCATGTTCCTAACCCTAACCCTAACCCTAACCCTAACCCTAACCCTAACCCTAACCCTAACCCTAAGAGACATAACGCTAAACGGAACTCTAAACCTCAGCTGTGCATGGCATGTACCTAACCAACCCTAACCCTAACCCTAACCCTAACCCTAACCCTAACCCTAACCCTAACCAACCCTAAACCTTACCCTAATCCTTATTCTAAGAGGCCTAACCCTTGGCAGAACTCTAAACCTCAGCTGTGCATGGCATGTACATAACCCTAACCCTAATCCTAACCCTAACCCTAATCCTAAGAGGCCTAACCCTTGACGGAACTCTAAACCTCAGCTGTGCATGGCATGTACATAACCCTAACCCTAACCCTAACCCCAACCCTGACCCTGAGAGGCCTAACCCTAAACGGATCTCTAAATATCAGCTGTGCATGGCATGTACATAATCCTTAACCTAAACCTAACCCTAACCCGAACCCTGACCCTAACCCTAACCCTAAGCCTAAGCCTAAGCCTCAGCCTAACCCTAACACTAACCCTAACCCTAACCCTAAGAGACCTAACCCTAAATGGAACTCTAAACCTCAGCTGTGCATGGCATGCACTTAACCTAACCCTAACCCTAACCCTAACCCTAACCCTAACCCTAACCCTAACC
>NW_026599600.1:102500-105000 GCF_023634155.1 Falco peregrinus | reverse complement strand
CTAACCCTAACCTTAACCGTAACCGTAACCCGAACCCTAACCCTAACCCTAACCCTAACTCTAACCCTAACCCTAACCCTAACCCTAAGAGGCCTAACCCTAAACGCAAATCTAAACCTCAGCTGCGGATGGCATGTAGGTTACCCTAACCCTAACCCTAACTCTAACCCTAACCCTAACCCTAACCCTAACCCTAAGCCTAACCAAGAGGCCTAACCCTAAACGCAACTCTAAACCTCAGCTGTGCATGGCATGTAGGTAACCCTAACCCTAACCCTTAACCTAACCCTAACCCTAACCCTAACCCTAACCCTAATCCTGACCCTAAACCTAACCCTAACCCTAACCCTAACCCTAACCCTAATCCTGACCCTAAGAGGCCTATCCCTAAACGGAACTCTAAACCTCAGCTGTGCATGGCATGTACGTAACCCTAACCCTAACCTTAACCCTAACCCTAGCCGTAACCCTAACGCTAACCCTAACCCTAACCCTAACCCTAACCCTAACCCTAACCCTAACCCTAAGAGGCCTAACCCTAAACGCAACTCTAAACCTCAGCTGTGCATGGCATGTAGGTAACCCTAACCCTAACCCTAACCCTAACCCTAACCCTAACCCTAACCCTAACCCTGACCCTAAGAGGCCTAACCCTAAACGGAGCTCTAAACCTCAGCTGTGCATGGCATGTACCTAACCCTAACCCTAACCCTAACCCTAACCCTAACCCTAACTCTAACCATAACCATAACCCTAAGAGGCCTAACCCTAAACCTAACCCTAATCCTGACCCTAAGAGTCCTATCCCTAAACGGAACTCTAAACCTCAGCTGTGCATGGCATGTACGTTACACTAACCCTAACCCTAACCCTAACCCTAAACTTAACCCTAACCCTAACCCTAACCCTAACCCTAAGAGGCCTAACCCTAAACGCAACTCTAAACCTCAGCTGTGCATGGCATGTACGTAACCCTAACTTTAACCCTAACCCTAACCCTAACCCTAACCCTAACCCTAAGAGGCCTAACCCTAAACGCAAATCTAAACCTCAGCTGCGGATGGCATGTAGGTTACCCTAACCCTAACCCTAACTCTAACCCTAACCCTAACCCTAACCCTAACCCTAAGCCTAACCAAGAGGCCTAACCCTAAACGCAACTCTAAACCTCAGCTGTGCATGGCATGTAGGTAACCCTAACCCTAACCCTTAACCTAACCCTAACCCTAACCCTAACCCTAACCCTAATCCTGACCCTAAACCTAACCCTAACCCTAACCCTAACCCTAACCCTAATCCTGACCCTAAGAGGCCTATCCCTAAACGGAACTCTAAACCTCAGCTGTGCATGGCATGTACGTAACCCTAACCCTAACCCTAACCCTAGCCGTAACCCTAACGCTAACCCTAACCCTAACCCTAACCCTAACCCTAACCCTAACCCTAACCCTAAGAGGCCTAACCCTAAACGCAACTCTAAACCTCAGCTGTGCATGGCATGTAGGTAACCCTAACCCTAACCCTAACCCTAACCGTAACCCTAACGCTAACCCTAACCCTAACCCTAACCCTAACCCTAACCCTAACCCTAAGAGGCCTAACCCTAAACGGAACTCTAAACCTCAGCTGTGCATGGCATGTACGTAACCCTAACCCTAACCCTAACCCTAACCCTAACCCTAACCCTAACCCTAACCCTAACCCTAACCGTAACCCTAACGCTAACCCTAACCCTAACCGTAACCCTAACCCTAACCCTAACCCTAACCCTAACCCTAACCCTAATCCTGACCCTAAGAGGCCTATCCCTAAACGGAAATCTAAACCTCCGCTGTGCATGGCATGAAGGTAACCCTAACCCTAACCCTAACCCTAACCCTAACCCTAACCCTAACCCTAAACCTAATCCTGACCCTAAGAGGCCTATCCCTAAACGGAACTCTAAACCTCAGCTGTGCATGGCATGTACGTAACCCTAACCCTAACCCTAACCCTCACCCTAAAAGGCCTAACCCTAAACGCAACTCTAAACCTCAGCTGTGCATGGCATATACGTAACCCTAACCCTAACCCTAAAACTAACCCTAACCCTAACCCTAATCCTGACCCTAAGAGGCCTATCCCTAAACGGAAATCTAAACCTCAGCTGTGCATGGCATGTAGGTAACCCTAACCCTAACCCTAACCCTCACCCTAAGAGGCCTAACCCTAAACGGAACTCTAAACCTCAGCTGTGCATGGCATATACGTAACCCTAACCCTAACCCTAAAACTAACCCTAACCCTAACCCTAAGAGACCTAACCCTAAACGCAAATCTAAACCTCAGCTGTGGATGGCATGTAGGTTACCCTAACCCTAAACCTAACCCTAACCCTAAGAGGCCTAACCCTAAACGCAACTGTAAACCTCAGCTGTGCATGGCATGTAGGTTACCCTAACCCTAACCCTAACCCTAACCATAACCCTAACCCTAACCCTAACCCTAACCCTAACCCTAA
>NW_026599600.1:85000-87500 GCF_023634155.1 Falco peregrinus | reverse complement strand
TGCATGGCATGTACGTAACCCTAACCCTAACCTTAACCCTAACCCTAGCCGTAACCCTAACGCTAACCCTAACCCTAACCCTAACCCTAACCCTAACCCTAACCCTAACCCTAAGAGGCCTAACCCTAAACGCAACTCTAAACCTCAGCTGTGCATGGCATGTAGGTAACCCTAACCCTAACCCTAACCCTAACCCTAACCCTAACCCTAACCCTAACCCTGACCCTAAGAGGCCTAACCCTAAACGGAGCTCTAAACCTCAGCTGTGCATGGCATGTACCTAACCCTAACCCTAACCCTAACCCTAACCCTAACCCTAACTCTAACCATAACCATAACCCTAAGAGGCCTAACCCTAAACCTAACCCTAATCCTGACCCTAAGAGTCCTATCCCTAAACGGAACTCTAAACCTCAGCTGTGCATGGCATGTACGTTACACTAACCCTAACCCTAACCCTAACCCTAAACTTAACCCTAACCCTAACCCTAACCCTAACCCTAAGAGGCCTAACCCTAAACGCAACTCTAAACCTCAGCTGTGCATGGCATGTACGTAACCCTAACTTTAACCCTAACCCTAACCCTAACCCTAACCCTAACCCTAAGAGGCCTAACCCTAAACGCAAATATAAACCTCAGCTGCGGATGGCATGTAGGTTACCCTAACCCTAACCCTAACTCTAACCCTAACCCTAACCCTAACCCTAACCCTAAGCCTAACCAAGAGGCCTAACCCTAAACGCAACTCTAAACCTCAGCTGTGCATGGCATGTAGGTAACCCTAACCCTAACCCTTAACCTAACCCTAACCCTAACCCTAACCCTAACCCTAATCCTGACCCTAAACCTAACCCTAACCCTAACCCTAACCCTAACCCTAATCCTGACCCTAAGAGGCCTATCCCTAAACGGAACTCTAAACCTCAGCTGTGCATGGCATGTACGTAACCCTAACCCTAACCCTAACCCTAGCCGTAACCCTAACGCTAACCCTAACCCTAACCCTAACCCTAACCCTAACTCTAACCCTAACCCTAAGAGGCCTAACCCTAAACGCAACTCTAAACCTCAGCTGTGCATGGCATGTAGGTAACCCTAACCCTAACCCTAACCCTAACCGTAACCCTAACGCTAACCCTAACCCTAACCCTAACCCTAACCCTAACCCTAACCCTAACCCTAAGAGGCCTAACCCTAAACGGAACTCTAAACCTCAGCTGTGCATGGCATGTACGTAACCCTAACCCTAACCCTAACCCTAACCCTAACCCTAACCCTAACCCTAACCCTAACCCTAACCGTAACCCTAACGCTAACCCTAACCCTAACCGTAACCCTAACCCTAACCCTAACCCTAACCCTAACCCTAACCCTAATCCTGACCCTAAGAGGCCTATCCCTAAACGGAAATCTAAACCTCCGCTGTGCATGGCATGAAGGTAACCCTAACCCTAACCCTAACCCTATCCCTAACCCTAACCCTAACCCTAAACCTAATCCTGACCCTAAGAGGCCTATCCCTAAACGGAACTCTAAACCTCAGCTGTGCATGGCATGTACGTAACCCTAACCCTAACCCTAACCCTCACCCTAAAAGGCCTAACCCTAAACGCAACTCTAAACCTCAGCTGTGCATGGCATATACGTAACCCTAACCCTAACCCTAAAACTAACCCTAACCCTAACCCTAATCCTGACCCTAAGAGGCCTAACCCTAAACGGAGCTCTAAACCTCAGCTGTGCATGGCATGTACCTAACCCTAACCCTAACCCTAACCCTAACCCTAACCCTAACTCTAACCATAACCATAACCCTAAGAGGCCTAACCCTAAACCTAACCCTAATCCTGACCCTAAGAGTCCTATCCCTAAACGGAACTCTAAACCTCAGCTGTGCATGGCATGTACGTTACACTAACCCTAACCCTAACCCTAACCCTAAACTTAACCCTAACCCTAACCCTAACCCTAACCCTAAGAGGCCTAACCCTAAACGCAACTCTAAACCTCAGCTGTGCATGGCATGTACGTAACCCTAACTTTAACCCTAACCCTAACCCTAACCCTAACCCTAACCCTAACCCTAACCCTAACCCTAACCCTAACCCTAACCCTAACCTTAACCGTAACCGTAACCCGAACCCTAACCCTAACCCTAACCCTAACTCTAACCCTAACCCTAACCCTAACCCTAAGAGGCCTAACCCTAAACGCAAATCTAAACCTCAGCTGCGGATGGCATGTAGGTTACCCTAACCCTAACCCTAACTCTAACCCTAACCCTAACCCTAACCCTAACCCTAAGCCTAACCAAGAGGCCTAACCCTAAACGCAACTCTAAACCTCAGCTGTGCATGGCATGTAGGTAACCCTAACCCTAACCCTTAACCTAACCCTAACCCTAACCCTAACCCTAACCCTAATCCTGACCCTAAACCTAACCCTAACCCTAACCCTAACCCTAACCCTAATCCTGACCCTAAGAGGCCTATCCCTAA
>NW_026599600.1:55000-60000 GCF_023634155.1 Falco peregrinus | reverse complement strand
CTGTGCATGGCATGTACGTAACCCTAACCCTAACCCTAACCCTAACCCTAACCCTAACCCTAACCCTAACCCTAACCCTAACCCTGACCCTAAGAGGCCTAACCCTAAACGGAACTCAAAACCTCAGCTGTGCATGGCATGTACGTAACCCTAACCCTAACCTAACCTAAACCTAACCCTAACCCTAACCCTACCCTAAGAGGCCTAACCCTAAACGCAACTCTAAACCTCAGCTGTGCATGGCATGTAGGTAACCCTAACCCAAATCCTAACCCTAACCCTAACCCTAAAACTGACCCTAAGAGAGTTAACCCTAAACGGAGCTCTAAACCTCCGCTGTGCATGGCATGTACGTAACCCTAACCCTAACCCTAACCCTAACCCTAACCCTAACCCGAACCCGAACCCTAACCCTAACCCTAACCCTAACCCTAACCCTAACCCTAACCCTAAGAGGCCTAACCCTAAACGCAAATCTAAACCTCAGCTGCGGATGGCATGTAGGTTACCCTAAACCTAACCCTAACTCTAACCCTAACCCTAACCCTAACCCTAACCCTAACCCTAACCAAGAGGCCTAACCCTAAACGCAACTCTAAACCTCAGCTGTGCATGGGCAATGTAGGTAACCCTAACCCTAACCCTAAACCTAACCCTAACCCTAACCCTAATCCTGACCCTAAGAGGCCCTATCCCTAAACGGAACTCTAAACCTCAGCTGTGCATGGCATGTACGTAACCCTAACCCTAACCCTAACCCTAACCCTAACCCTAACCGTAACCCTAACCCTAACCCTAACCCTAACCCTGACCCTAAGAGGCCTAACCCTAAACGGAACTCAAAACCTCAGCTGTTGCATGGCATGTACGTAACCCTAACCCTAACCCTAACCCTAACCCTAACCCTAACCCCTAACCCTAACCCTAACCCTAAGAGGGCCTAACCCTAAACGCAACTCTAAACCTCAGCTGTGCATGGCATGTAGGTAACCCTAACCCTAACCCTAACTCTAACCGTAAGCGTAACCCTAACCCTAACCCTAAACCGTAACCGTAACCCTAACCCTAACCCTAACCTAACCCTAACCCTAACCCTAACCCTAATCCTGACCCTAAGAGGTCTATCCCTAAACGGAACTCTAAGCCTTAGCTGTGCATGGCATGTAGGTAACCCTAACCCAAACCCTACCCTAACACCTAACACCCTAACCCTAACCCTAACCCTAACCAAACCCTAAGAGACCTAACCCTAAACAAAACTCTAAACCTCAGCTGTGCATGGCATGTACCTAACCCTAACCCCTAACCCTAACCCTAACCCTAACCCTAACACTAACCCTAACCCTAACCCTAACCCTAAGAGGCCTAACCCTAAACCTAACCCTAATACTGACCCCTAAGAGTCCTATCCCTAAACGGAACTCTAAACCTCAGCTGTGCATGGCATGTACGTAACCCTAACCCTAACCCTAACCCTAACCCTAACCTTAACCCTAACCCTAACCCTAACCCTAACCCTAACCCTAAGAGGCCTAACCCTAAACGCAACTCTAAACCTCAGCTGTATGGCATGTACGTAACCCTAACTTTAACCCTAACCCTAACCCTAACCCCTAACCCTAACCCTAACCCTAACCCTAACCCTAACCCTAACCCTAAACTTAACCGTAACCGTAACCCTAACCCCTAACCCTAACCCTAACCCTAACCCTAAACCCTAACCCTAAACCCTAACCCCTAACCCTAAGAGGCCTAACCCTAAACGAAAATCTAAACCTCAGCTGCCGATGGCATGTAGGTTACCCTAACCCTAACCCTAACACTAACCCTAACCCTAACCCTAACCCTAAGCCTAACCAAGAGGCCTAACCCTAAACGCAACTCTAAACCTCAGCTGTGCATGGCATGTAGGTAACCCTAACCCTAACCGTAACCCTAACCGTAACCGTAACCGTAACCCTAACCCTAATCCTGACCCTAACCCTAACCCTAACCCTAACCCTAATCCTGACCTAAGAGGCCTATCCCTAAAGGGAACTCTAAACCTCCGCTGTGCATGGCATGTACGTAACCCTAGCCCTAACCCTAACCCTAACCCTAACCCTGACCCTAAGAGACCTAACCCTAAACGGAACTCTAAACCTCAGCTGTGCATGGCATGTACCTAACCCTAACCCTAAACTCTAACCTAACCCTAACCTTAACACTAAACCTAAGAGACCCTAACCCTAAATGGAACTCTAAACCTCAGCTGTGCATGGGCATGTACGTAACCCTAGCCCTAACCCTAACCCTAACCCCTAACCCTACCCTAACCCTAACCCTAACCCTAAGAGGCCTAACCCTAAACGGAACTCAAAACCTCAGCTGTGCGTGGCATGTAGGTAACCTACTAACCCTAACCCTAAACCTAACCGTAACCGTACCTAACCGTAACCGTAACCCTAACCCTAACCCTACCTACCCTAACCCTAACCCTAACCCTAACCCTAATCCTGACCCTAAGAGGCCTATCCCTAAAGGGAACTCTAAACCTCAGCTGTGCATGGCATGTAGGTAACCCTAACCTAACCCTAACCCTAACCCTAACCCTAACCCTAACCCTAACCGTAACCGTAACGCTAACCCTAACCCTAAGCCTAACCCTAACCCTAACCCTAACCCTAACCCTAACCCTAAGAGACCTAACCCTAAACGGAACTCTAAACCTCAGCTGTGCATGGCATGTAGGTAACCCTAACCCTAACCCTAACCCTAACCCTAACCCTAACCCTAACCCTAATCCTGACTCTAAGAGGCCTATCGCTAAACGGAACTCTAAACCTCAGCTGTGCATGGCATGTACCTAACCCTAACCCTAACCCTAACCCTAACCCTAACCCTAAGCCTAACCCTAATCCTGACCCTAAGAGGCCTAACCCTAAACGCAACTCTAAACCTCAGCTGTGCATGGCATGTAGGTAACCCTAACCCTAACCGTAACCCTAACCGTAACCGTAACCCTAACCCTAATCCTGACCCTAACCCTAACCCTAACCCTAACCCTAATCCTGACCCTAAGAGGCCTATCCCTAAAGGGAACTCTAAACCTCCGCTGTGCATGGCATGTACGTAACCCTAGCCCTAACCCTAACCCTAACCCTAACCCTGACCCTAAGAGGCCTAACCCTAAACGGAACTCAAAACCTCAGCTGTGCATGGCATGCACTTAACCCTAACCCTAACCCTAACCCTAACCCTAACCCTAACCCTAACCCTAACCCTAACCCTAAGAGGCCTAACCCTAAACGTAACTCTAAACCTCAGCTGTGCATGGCATGTAGGTAACCCTAACCCTAACCCTAACCCTAACCCTAACCGTAACCCTAACCCTAACCCTAACCCTAACCCTAACCCTAACCCTAACCCTAACCCTAACCCTAACCCTAACCCTAACCCTAACCCTAACCCTAATCCTGACCCTAAGAGGCCTAACCCTAAACGCAACTCTAAACCTCAGCTGTGCATGGCATGTAGGTAACCCTAACCCTAACCGTAACCTTAACCGTAACCGTAACCGTAACCCTAACCCTAATCCTGACCCTAACCCTAACCCTAACCCTAACCCTAATCCTGACCCTAAGAGGCCTATCCCTAAAGGGAACTCTAAACCTCCGCTGTGCATGGCATGTACGTAACCCTAGCCCTAACCCTAACCCTAACCCTAACCCTGACCCTAAGAGGCCTAACCCTAAACGGAACTCAAAACCTCAGCTGTGCATGGCATGCACTTAACCCTAACCCTAACCCTAACCCTAACCCTAACCCTAACCCTAACCCTAACCCTAAGAGGCCTAACCCTAAACGCAACTCTAAACCTCAGCTGTGCATGGCATGTAGGTAACCCTAACCCTAACCCTAACCCTAACCGTAACCGTAACCCTAACCCTAACCCTAACCCTAACCGTAACCCTAACCCTAACCCTAACCCTAACCCTAACCCTAACCCTAAGATGCCTAACCCTAAACGGAGCTCTAAACCTCAGCTGTGCATGGCAAGTACTTAACTATAACCCTAACCCTAACCCTAACCCTAACCCTAAGAGACCTAACCCTAAACGGAACTCTAAACCTCAGCTGTGCATGGCATGTGCCTAACCCTAAATCTAATCCTAACCCTAACCCTAACCCTAACCCTAACACTAACCCTAACCCTAACCCTAACCCTAACCCTAACCCTAAGATGCCTAACCCTAAACGCAACTCTAAACCTCAGCTGTGCATGGAATGTACGTAACCCTAACCCTAACCCTAACCCTAACCCTAAGAGACCTAACACTAAACGGAGCTCTAAACCTCCGCTGTGCATGGCATGTACGTAACCCTAACCCTAACCCTAACCCTAACCCTGACCCTAAGAGACCTAACCCTAAACGGAACTCTAAACCTCAGCTATGCATGGCATGTACATAACCCTAATGCTAACCCTAAACCTAACCCTAACCCTAATCCTAACCCTAACCCTAAACCTAACCCTAAACCTAACCCTAACCCTAACCCTAAGTGACCTAACCCTAAACGCAACTCTAAACCTCAGCTGTGCATGGCATGCACTTAACCCTAACCCTAACCCTAACCCTAACCCTAACCCTAACCCTAACCCTAACCCTGACCCTAAGAGGCCTAACACTAAACGCAACTCTAAACCTCAGCTGTGCATGGCATGTACGTAACCCTAACCCTAACCCTAACCCTAAACTTAACCCTAACCCTAACCCTAACCCTGACCCTAAGAGGCCTAACCCAAAACGGAACTCTAAACCTCAGCTGTGCATGGCATGTACCTAACCCTAACCCTAACCCTAACCCTAACCCTAACCCTAACCCTAACCTTAACCCTAACCCTAAGAGGCCTAACCCTAAACACAACTCTAAACCTCAGCTGTGCATGGCATGTAGGTAACCCTAACACTAACCCTAACCCTAACCCTAACCCTAAACTTAACCCTAACCCTAACCCT
>NW_026599600.1:27500-30000 GCF_023634155.1 Falco peregrinus | reverse complement strand
ACTCTAAACCTCAGCTGTGCATGGCATGTAGGTAACCCTAACCCTAACCCTAACCCTAACCCTAACCCTAACCCTAATCCTGACTCTAAGAGGCCTATCGCTAAACGGAACTCTAAACCTCAGCTGTGCATGGCATGTACGTAACCCTAACCCTAACCCTAACCCTAACCCTAACCCTAACCCTAACCCTAAGAGACCTAACCCTAAACGGAGCTCTAAACCTCAGCTTTGCATGGCATGTACGTAACCCTAACCCTAACCCTAACCCTAACCCTAACCCTAACCCTAACCCTAACCCTAACCCTAACCCTAACCCTAACCCTAAGAGACCTAACGCTAAACGGAACTCTAAACCTCAGCTGTGCATTGCATATAGGTAACCCTAACCCTAACCCTAACCCTAACCCCAACCCTAAGAGGCCTAAACCTAAACGCAACTCTAAACCTCAGCTGTGCATGGCATGTAGGTAACCCTAACCCTAACCCTAACCCTAACGCTAACCCTAACCCTAACCCTAACCCTAAGCCTAACCCTAACCGTAACCCTAACCCTAACCCTAACCCTAACCATAACCCTAACCCTAACCCTAACCCTAAGAGACCTAACCCTAAACGGAACTCTAAACCTCAGCTGTGCATGGCATGTACCTAACCCTAACCGTAACTCTAACCCTAACCCTAACCTTAACACTAAACCTAAGAGACCTAACCCTAAATGGAACTCTAAACCTCAGCTGTGCATGGCATGTACGTAACCCTAGCCCTAACCCTAACCCTAACCCTAACCCTAACCCTAACCCTAACCCTAACCCTAAGAGGCCTAACCCTAAACGGAACTCAAAACCTCAGCTGTGCATGGCATGTAGGTAACCCTAACCCTAACCGTAACCGTAACCGTAACCGTAACCGTAACCGTAACCCTAACCCTAACCCTAACCCTAACCCTAACCCTAACCCTAACCCTAACCCTAATCCTGACCCTAAGAGGCCTATCCCTAAAGGGAACTCTAAACCTCAGCTGTGCATGGCATGTAGGTAACCCTAACCCTAACCCTAACCCTAACCCTAACCCTAACCCTAACCCTAACCCTAACCCTAACCGTAACGCTAACCCTAACCCTAACCCTAACCCTAACCCTAACCCTAACCCTAACCCTAACCCTAAGAGACCTAACCCTAAACGGAACTCTAAACCTCAGCTGTGCATGGCATGTAGGTAACCCTAACCCTAACCCTAACCCTAACCCTAACCCTAACCCTAACCCTAATCCTGACTCTAAGAGGCCTATCGCTAAACGGAACTTTAAACCTCAGCTGTGCATGGCATGTACCTAACCCTAACCCTAACCCTAACCCTAACCCTAACCCTAACCCTAACCCTAACCCTAATCCTGACCCTAAGAGGCCTAACCCTAAACGCAACTCTAAACCTCAGCTGTGCATGGCATGTAGGTAACCCTAACCCTAACCGTAACCCTAACCGTAACCGTAACCGTAACCCTAACCCTAATCCTGACCCTAACCCTAACCCTAACCCTAACCCTAATCCTGACCCTAAGAGGCCTATCCCTAAACGAAACTCTAAACCTCCGCTGTGCATGGCATGTACGTAACCCTAGCCCTAACCCTAACCCTAACCCTAACCCTGACCCTAAGAGACCTAACCCTAAACGGAACTCTAAACCTCAGCTGTGCATGGCATGTACCTAACCCTAACCCTAACTCTAACCCTAACCCTAACCTTAACACTAAACCTAAGAGACCTAACCCTAAATGGAACTCTAAACCTCAGCTGTGCATGGCATGTACGTAACCCTAGCCCTAACCCTAACCCTAACCCTAACCCTAACCCTAACCCTAACCCTAACCCTAACCCTAAGAGGCCTAACCCTAAACGGAACTCAAAACCTCAGCTGTGCATGGCATGTACCTAACCCTAACCCTAACTCTAACCCTAACCCTAACCTTAACACTAAACCTAAGAGACCTAACCCTAAATGGAACTCTAAACCTCAGCTGTGCATGGCATGTACGTAACCCTAGCCCTAACCCTAACCCTAACCCTAACCCTAACCCTAACCCTAACCCTAACCCTAAGAGGCCTAACCCTAAACGGAACTCAAAACCTCAGCTGTGCATGGCATGTAGGTAACCCTAACCCTAACCCTAACCCTAACCGTAACCGTAACCGTAACCGTAACCCTAACCCTAACCCTAACCCTAACCCTAACCCTAACCCTAACCCTAACCCTAACCCTAACCCTAACCCTAAGAGGCCTAACCCTAAACGCAACTCTAAACCTCAGCTGTGCATGGCATGTAGGTAACCCTAACCCTAACCCTAACCCTAACCGTAACCGTAACCCTAACCCTAACCCTAACCCTAACCGCAACCCTAACCCTAACCCTAACCCTAACCCTAACCCTAACCCTAAGAGGCCTAACCCTAAACGGAACTCTAAACCTCAGCTTTGCATGGCATGTAGGTAACCCTAACCCT
>NW_026599600.1:0-2500 GCF_023634155.1 Falco peregrinus | reverse complement strand
ACGTAACCCTAGCCCTAACCCTAACCCTAAGAGACCTAACCCTTAACGGAACTCTAAACCTCAGCTGTGCATGGCATGTAGGTAACCCTAACCCTAACCCTAACCCTAACCCTAACCCTAACCCTAATCCTGACTCTAAGAGGCCTATCGCTAAACAGAACTCTAAACCTCAGCTGTGCATGGCATGTACGTAACCCTAACCCTAACCCTAACCCTAACCCTAACCCTAACCCTAACCCTAAGAGACCTAACCCTAAACGGAGCTCTAAACCTCAGCTTTGCATGGCATGTACGTAACCCTCAACCCTAACCCTAACCCTAACCCTAACCCTAACCCTAACCCCTAACCCTAACCCTAACCCTAACCCTAAGAGACCTAACGCTAAACGGAACTCTAAACCTCAGCTGTGCATTGCATATAGGTAACCCTAACCCTAACCCTAACCCTAACCCCAACCCTAAGAGGCCTAAACCTAAACGCAACTCTAAACCTCAGCTGTGCATGGCATGTAGGTAACCCTAACCCTAACCCTAACCCTAACGCTAACCCTAACCCTAACCCTAACCCTAAGCCTAACCCTAACCGTAACCCTAACCCTAACCCTAACCCTAACCATAACCCTAACCCTAACCCTAACCCTAAGAGACCTAACCCTAAACGGAACTCTAAACCTCAGCTGTGCATGGCATGTACCTAACCCTAACCGTAACTCTAACCCTAACCCCTAACCTTAACACTAAACCTAAGAGACCTAACCCTAAATGGAACTCTAAACCTCAGCTGTGCATGGCATGTACGTAACCCTAGCCCTAACCCTAAACCCTAACCCTAACCCTAACCCTAACCCTAACCCTAACCCTAAGAGGCCTAACCCTAAACGGAACTCAAAACCTCAGCTGTGCATGGCATGTAGGTAACCCTAACCCTAACCCTAACCGTAACCGTAACCGTAACCGTAACCCTAACCCTAACCCTAACCCTAACCCTAACCCTAACCCTAACCCTAACCCTAACCCTAACCCTAATCCTGACCCTAAGAGGCCTATCCCTAAAGGGAACTCTAAACCTCAGCTGTGCATGGCATGTAGGTAACCCTAACCCTAACCCTAACCCTAACCCTAACCCTAACCCTAACCCTAACCCTAACCGTAACCGTTACGCTAACCCTAACCCTAACCCTAACCCTAACCCTAACCCTAACCCTAACCCTAACCCTAAGAGACCTAACCCTAAACGGAACTCTAAACCTCAGCTGTGCATGGCATGTAGGTAACCCTAACCCTAACCCTAACCCTAACCCTAACCCTAACCCTAACCCTAATCCTGACTCTAAGAGGCCTATCGCTAAACGGAACTTTAAACCTCAGCTGTGCATGGCATGTACCTAACCCTAACCCTAACCCTAACCCTAACCCTAACCCTAACCCTAACCCTAACCCTAATCCTGACCCTAAGAGGCCTAACCCTAAACGCAACTCTAAACCTCAGCTGTGCATGGCATGTAGGTAACCCTAACCCTAACCGTAACCCTAACCGTAACCGTAACCGTAACCCTAACCCTAATCCTGACCCTAACCCTAACCCTAACCCTAACCCTAATCCTGACCCTAAGAGGCCTATCCCTAAAGGGAACTCTAAACCTCCGCTGTGCATGGCATGTACGTAACCCTAGCCCTAACCCTAACCCTAACCCTAACCCTGACCCTAAGAGACCTAACCCTAAACGGAACTCTAAACCTCAGCTGTGCATGGCATGTACCTAACCCTAACCCTAACTCTAACCCTAACCCTAACCTTAACACTAAACCTAAGAGACCTAACCCTAAATGGAACTCTAAACCTCAGCTGTGCATGGCATGTACGTAACCCTAGCCCTAACCCTAACCCTAACCCTAACCCTAACCCTAACCCTAACCCTAACCCTAACCCTAAGAGGCCTAACCCTAAACGGAACTCAAAACCTCAGCTGTGCATGGCATGTACCCTAACCCTAACCCTAACTCTAACCCTAACCCTAACCTTAACACTAAACCTAAGAGACCTAACCCTAAATGGAACTCTAAACCTCAGCTGTGCATGGCATGTACGTAACCCTAGCCCTAACCCTAACCCTAACCCTAACCCTAACCCTAACCCTAACCCTAACCCTAAGAGGCCTAACCCTAAACGGAACTCAAAACCTCAGCTGTGCATGGCATGTAGGTAACCCTAACCCTAACCCTAACCCTAACCGTAACCGTAACCGTAACCGTAACCCTAACCCTAACCCTAACCCTAACCCTAACCCTAACCCTAACCCTAACCCTAACCCTAACCCTAACCCTAAGAGGCCTAACCCTAAACGCAACTCTAAACCTCAGCTGTGCATGGCATGTAGGTAACCCTAACCCTAACCCTAACCCTAACCGTAACCGTAACCCTAACCCTAACCCTAACCCTAACCGCAACCCTAACCCCTAACCCTAACCCTAACCCTAACCCTAACCCTAAGAGGCCTAA
>NW_026599599.1:2632500-2635000 GCF_023634155.1 Falco peregrinus | reverse complement strand
AGGGTTAGGGTTAGGGTTATGTACATGCCATGCACAGCTGAGGTTTAGAGTTCCATCTAGGGTTAGGCCTCTTAGGGTCAGGATTAGGGTTAGGTTTAGGATTAGGGTTAGGGTTAGGGTTAGGGTTAGGGTTAGGGTTAGGGTTAGGGTTATGTACATGCCATGCACAGCTGAGGTTTAGAGTTCCGTTTAGGGTTAGGTCTCTTAGGGTTAGGTTTAGGGTTAGGGTTAGGGTTAGGGTTAGGGTTAGGGTTAGGGTTAGGCTTAGGGTTAGGCTTAGGGTTAGGGTTATGTACATGCCATGCACAGCTGAGGTTTAGAGTTCCGTCTAGGGTTAGGCCTCTTAGGGTCAGGATTAGGGTTAGGTTTAGGATTAGGGTTAGGGTTAGGGTTAGGGTTAGGGTTAGGGTTAGGGTTAGGTGCATGCCATGCACAGCTGAGGTTTAGAGTTCCGTTTAGGGTTAGGACTCTTAGGGTTAGAGTTAAGGTTAGGGTTAGGGTTAGGGTTAGGGTTAGGGTTAGGGTTAGGGTTAGGGTTAGGGTTAGGGTTAGGTACATGCCAAGCACAGATGAGGTTTTGAGTTCCGTTTAGGGTTAGGTCTCTTAGGGTTAGGGTTAGGGTTAGGGTTAGGGTTAGGGTTAGGGTTAGGGTTAGGGTTAGGGTTAGGTACATGCCGTGCACAGCTGAGGTTTAGAGTTCCGTTTAGGGTTAGGTGTATTAGGGTTAGGGTTAGGGTTAGGGTTAGGGTTAGGGTTAGGATTAGGGTTAGGGTTAGGGTTAGGGTTAGGGTTAGGGTTAGGGTTAGGGTTAGGGTTAGGGCTAGGGTTAGGGCTAGGGTTAGGGTTACGTACCTGCTATGCACAGCTGAGGTTGAGTTCCGTTTAGGGTTAGGTCACTTAGGGTTAGGGTTTAGGTTAGGGTTAGGCTTAGGGTTAGGGTTAGGGTTATGTACATGCCATGCACAGCTGAGGTTTAGAGTTCCGTCTAGGGTTAGGCCTCTTAGGGTCAGGATTAGGGTTAGGTTTAGGATTAGGGTTAGGGTTAGGGTTAGGGTTAGGGTTAGGGTTAGGTACATGCCATGCACAGCTGAGGTTTAGAATTCCGTTTAGGGTTATGTCTCTTAGGGTTAGAGTTAAGGTTAGGGTTAGGGTTAGGGTTAGGGTTAGGGTTAGGGTTAGGGTTAGGTACATGCCAAGCACAGATGAGGTTTTGAGTTCCGTTTAGGGTTAGGTCTCTTAGGGTTAGGGTTAGGGTTAGGGTTAGGGTTAGGGTTAGGGTTAGGGTTAGGGCTAGGGTTAGGGCTAGGGTTAGGGTTACGTACCTGCTATGCACAGCTGAGGTTGAGTTCCGTTTAGGGTTAGGCCTCTTCGTTTCAGGATTAGGGTTAGGTTTAGGGTTAGGGTTAGGGTTAGGGTTAGGGTTAGGGTTAGGTACATGCCAAGCACAGCTGAGGTTTTGAGTTCCGTTTAGGGTTAGGTCTCTTAGGGTTAGGGTTAGGGTTAGGGTTAGGGTTAGGCTTAGGTACATGCCATGCACAGCTGAGGTTTAGAGTTCCGTTTAGGGTTAGGTCTTTTAGGGTTAGGGTTATGGTTATGGTTAGGGTTAGGGTTAGGGTTAGGGTTAGCGTTAGGTACATGCCATGCACAGCTGAGGTTTTCAGTTCCGTTTAGGGTTAGGTCTTTTAGGGTTAGGGTTAGGGTTAGGGTTAGGTACATGCCATGCACAGCTGAGGTTTTGAGTTCCGTTTAGGGTTAGGTCTCTTAGGGTTAGGGTTAGGGTTAGGGTTAGGGTTAGGGTTAGGGTTAGGGTTAGGGTTAGGGTTAGGGTTAGGGTTAGGGTTAGGTATATGCCATGCACAGCTGAGGTTTAGAGTTCCGTTTAGGGTTAGGTCTCTTAGGGTTAGGGTTAGCGTTAGGGTAAGGGTTAGGGTTAGAGTTAGGGTTAGGGTTAGGGTTAGGGTTAGGTACATGCAAAGCACAGCTGAGATTTTAAGTTCCGTGTAGGGTTAGGTCTTTTAGGGTTAGGGTTAGGGTTAGGGTTAGGGTTAGGGTTAGGGTTAGGGTTAGGGTTAGGGTTAGGGTTAGGTACATGCCATGCACAGCTGAGGTTTAGAGCTCCGTTTAGGGTTAGCTCTCTTAGGGTAAGTTTTAGGGATAGGGTTAGGGTTAGGTTTAGCGTTAGGGTTAGGGTTAGGGTTAGGGTAAGGGTTAGGGTTAGGGTTAGGGTTAGGGTTAGGGTTAGGGTTAGGGTTAGGGTTAGGGTTATGTATATGCCATGCACAGCTGAGGTTTAGAGTTCCGTCTAGGGTTAAGCCTCTTAGGGTCAGGATTAGGGTTAGGTTTAGGATTAGGGTTAGGGTTAGGGTTAGGGTTAGGGTTAGGGTTAGGGTTAGGGTTAGGGTTAGGGTTAGGGTTATGTACATGCCATGCACAGCTGAGGTTTAGAGTTCCGTTTAGGGTTAGGTCACTTAGGGTTAGGGTTTAGGTTAGGGTTAGGCTT
>NW_026599599.1:2580000-2582500 GCF_023634155.1 Falco peregrinus | reverse complement strand
CGTTTAGGGTTAGGTCTTTTAGGGTTAGGGTTAGGGTTAGGGTTAGGTACATGCCATGCACAGCTGAGGTTTTGAGTTCCGTTTAGGGTTAGGTCTCTTAGGGTTAGGGTTAGACTTAGGGTTAGGGTTAGGGTTAGGGTTAGTGTTAGGGTTAGGGTTAGGGTTAGGTATATGCCATGCACAGCTGAGGTTTTGAGTTCCGTTTAGGGTTAGGTCACTTAGGGTTAGGGTTAGGGTTAGGGTTAGGGTTAGGGTTAGAGTTAGGGTTAGGGTTAGGGTTAGGGTTAGGGTTAGGTACATGCAAAGCACAGCTGAGATTTTGAGTTCCGTCTAAGGTTAGGCCTGTTAGGGTCAGGATTAGGGTTAGGTTTAGGATTAGGGTTAGGGTTAGGGTTAGGGTTAGGGTTAGGGTTAGGGTTAGGGTTATGTACATGCTATGCACAGCTGAGGTTTAGAGTTCCGTTTAGGGTTAGGTCTCTTAGGGTTAGGTTTAGGGTTAGGGTTAGGGTTAGGTACATGCCATGCACAGCTGAGGTTTAGAGTTCCGTTTAGGGTTAGGTCTTTTAGGGTAAGGGTTAGGGTTAGGGTTAGGGTTAGGGTTAGGGTTAGGCTTAGGGTTAGGGTTAGGGTTATGTACATGCCATGCACAGCTGAGGTTTAGAGTTCCGTCTAGGGTTAGGCCTCTTAGGGTCAGGATTAGGGTTAGGTTTAGGATTAGGGTTAGGGTTAGGGTTAGGGTTAGGGTTAGGTACATGCCATGCACAGCTGAGGTTTAGAGTTCCGTTTAGGGTTAGGTCACTTAGGTTTAGGGTTAAGGTTAGGGTTAGGGTTAGGGTTAGGGTTAGGGTTAGGGTTAGGGTTAGGGTTAGGGTTAGGGTTAGGGTTAGGGTTAGGTACATGCCAAGCACAGATGAGGTATTGAGTTCCGTTTAGGGTTAGGTCTCTTAGGGTTAGGGTTAGCGTTAGGGTTAGGGTTAGGGTTAGAGTTAGGGTTAGGGTTAGGGTTAGGGTTAGGGTTAGGTACATGCAAAGCACAGCTGAGATTTTGAGTTCCGTGTAGGGTTAGGTCTTTTAGGGTTAGGGTTAGGGTTAGGGTTAGGGTTAGGGTTAGGGTTAGGGTTAGGGTTAGGGTTAGGGTTAGGGTTAGGGTTATGTACATGCCATGCACAGCTGAGGTTTAGAGTTCCGTCTAGGGTTAGGCCTTTTAGGGTCAGGATTAGGGTTAGGTTTAGGATTAGGGTTAGGGTTAGGGTTAGGGTTAGGGTTAGGGTTAGGGTTAGGGTTATGTACATGCTATGCACAGCTGAGGTTTAGAGTTCCGTTTAGGGTTAGGTCTCTTAGGGTTAGGTTTAGGGTTAGGGTTAGGGTTAGGTACATGCCATGCACAGCTGAGGTTTAGAGTTCCGTTTAGGGTTAGGTCTTTTAGGGTAAGGGTTAAGGTTAGGGTTAGGGTTAGGGTTAGGGTTAGGCTTAGGGTTAGGGTTATGTACATGCCATGCACAGCTGAGGTTTAGAGTTCCGTCTAGGGTTAGGCCTCTTAGGGTCAGGATTAGGGTTAGGTTTAGGATTAGGGTTAGGGTTAGGGTTAGGGTTAGGGTTAGGGTTAGGTACATGCCATGCACAGCTGAGGTTTAGAGTTCCGTTTAGGGTTAGGTCTCTTAGTGTTAGAGTTAAGGTTAGGGTTAGGGTTAGGGTTAGGGTTAGGGTTAGGGTTAGGGTTAGGGTTAGGTACATGCCAAGCACAGCTGAGGTTTTGAGTTCCGTTTAGGGTTAGGTCTCTTAGGGTTAGGGTTAGGGTTAGGGTTAGGGTTAGGGTTAGGGTTAGGGTTAGGTACATGCCATGCACAGCTGAGGTTTTCAGTTCCGTTTAGGGTTAGGTCTTTTAGGGTTAGGGTTAGGGTTAGGGTTATGTACATGCCATGCACAGCTGAGGTTTAGAGTTCCATTTAGGGTTAGGTCTCTTAGGGTTAGGGTTAGCGTTAGGGTTAGGGTTAGGGTTAGTGTTAGGGTTAGGGTTAGGGTTAGGGTTAGGGTTAGGTACATGCAAAGCACAGCTGAGGTTTTGAGTTCCGTGTAGGGTTAGGTCTTTTAGGGTTAGGGTTAGGGTTAGGGTTAGGGTTAGGGTTAGGGTTAGGGTTAGGGTTAGGGTTAGGTACATGCCATGCACAGCTGAGGTTTAGAGTTCCGTTTAGGGTTAGCTCTCTTAGGGTAAGTTTTAGGGATAGGGTTAGGGTTAGGTTTAGCGTTAGGGTTAGGGTTAGGGTTAGGGTTAGGGTTAGGGTTAGGGTTAGGGTTAGGGTTAGGGTTAGGGTTAGGGTTATGTACATGCCATGCACAGCTGAGGTTTAGAGTTCCGTCTAGGGTTAGGCCTCTTAGGGTCAGGATTAGGGTTAGGTTTAGGATTAGGGTTAGGGTTAGGGTTAGGGTTAGGGTTAGGGTTAGGGTTAGGGTTAGGGTTAGGTACATGCCATGCACAGCTGAGGTTTAGAGTTCCGTTTAG
>NW_026599599.1:2572500-2575000 GCF_023634155.1 Falco peregrinus | reverse complement strand
AGAGTTAGGGTTAGGGTTAGGTACATGCCGTGCACAGCTGAGGTTTAGAGTTCCGTTTAGGGTTAGGTCTATTAGGGTTAGGGTTAGGGTTAGGGTTAGGGTTAGGGTTAGGGTTAGGGTTAGGGTTAGGTACATGCCATGCACAGCTGAGGTTTTGAGTTCCGTTTAGGGTTAGGTCTCTTGGTTAGGGTTAGGGTTAGGGTTAGGGTTAGGGTTAGGGTTAGGGTTAGGGTTAGGGTTAGGGTTAGGGTTAGGGTTAGGGTTACGTACCTGCTATGCACAGCTGAGGTTGAGTTCCGTTTAGGGTTAGGCCTCTTAGTTTCAGGATTAGGGTTAGGTTTAGGGTTAGGGTTAGGGTTAGGGTTAGGTACATGCCAAGCACAGCTGAGGTTTTGAGTTCCGTTTACGGTTAGGTCTCTTAGGGTTAGGGTTAGGGTTAGGGTTAGGGTTAGGGTTAGGGTTAGGGTTAGGGTTAGGGTTAGGGTTAGGGTTATGTACCTGCCATGCACAGCTGAGGTTGAGTTCCGTTTAGGGTTAGGTCTCTTAGGGTTAGGGTTAGGGTTAGGGTTAGGGTTAGGGTTAGGGTTAGGGTTAGGGTTAGGTACATGCCATGCACAGCTGAGGTTTAGAGTTCCGTTTAGGGTTAGGTCTTTTAGGGTTAGGGTTAGGGTTAGGGTTAGGGTTAGGGTTAGGGTTAGGGTTAGGGTTAGGGTTAGGGTTAGGTACATGCCATGCACAGCTGAGGTTTTCAGTTCCGTTTAGGGTTAGGTCTTTTAGAGTTAGGGTTAGGGTTAGGATTAGGGTTAGGTACATGCCATGCACAGCTGAGGTTTTGAGTTCCGTTTAGGGTTAGGTCTCTTAGCGTTAGGGTTAGGGTTAGGGTTAGGGTTAGGGTTAGGTACATGCCATGCACAGCTGAGGTTTTGAGTTCCGTGTAGGGTTAGGTCTTTTAGGGTTAGGGTTAGGGTTAGGGTTATGTACATGCCATGCACAGCTGAGGTTGAGTTCCGTTTAGGGTTAGGTCTCTTAGGGTTAGGGTTAGGGTTAGGGTTAGGGTTAGGGTTATGGTTAGGGTTAGGGTTAGGGTTAGGTACATGCCATGCACAGCTGAGGTTTAGAGTTCCGTTTAGGGTTAGGTCTTTTAGGGTTAGGGTTAGGGTTAGGGTTAGGGTTAGGGTTAGGGTTAGGGTTAGGGTTAGGGTTAGGGTTAGGGTTAGGGTTAGGGTTAGGGTTAGGGTTAGGGTTAGGGTTAGGGTTAGGGTTAGGTACATGCCATGCACAGCTGAGGTTTTCAGTTCCGTTTAGGGTTAGGTCTTTTAGAGTTAGGGTTAGGGTTAGGGTTAGGGTTAGGGTTAGGTACATGCCATGCACAGCTGAGGTTTTGAGTTCCGTTTAGGGTTAGGTGTCTTAGGGTTAGGGTTAGGGTTAGGGTTAGGTACATGCCATGCACAGCTGAGGTTTTGAGTTCCGTGTAGGGTTAGGTCTTTTAGGGTTAGGGTTAGGGTTAGGGTTAGGGTTAGGGTTAGGGTTAGGGTTAGGGTTAGGGTTAGGGTTAGGGTTAGGTACATGCCATGCACAGCTGAGGTTTAGAGCTCCGTTTAGGGTTAGCTCTCTTAGGGTAAGTTTTAGGGATAGGGTTAGGGTTAGGTTTAGGGTTAGGGTTAGGGTTAGGGTTAGGGTTACGGTTACGGTTAGGGTTAGGTACATGCCATGCACAGCTGAGGTTTAGAGTTCCGTTTAGGGTTAGGTCACTTAGGGTTAGGATTTAGGTTAGGGTTAGGCTTAGGGTTAGGGTTAGGGTTATGTACATGCCATGCACAGCTGAGGTTTAGAGTTCCGTCTAGGGTTAGGCCTCTTAGGGTCAGGATTAGGGTTAGGTTTAGGATTAGGGTTAGGGTTATGTACATGCCATGCACAGCTGAGGTTTAGAGTTCCGTTTAGGGTTAGGTCTTTTAGGGTTAGGTTTAGGGTTAAGGTTATGTACATGCCATGCACAGCTGAGGTTTAGAGTTCCGTTTAGGGTTAGGTCTCTTAGGGTTAGGGTTAGGGTTAGGGTTAGGGTTAGGGTTAGGGTTAGGGTTAGGGTTAGGGTTAGGGTTAGGGTTAGGGTTAGGGTTAGGGTTAGGGTTAGGGTTAGGGTTACGTACCTGCCAAGCACAGATGAGGTTTTGAGTTCCGTTTTGGGTTAGGCCTCTTAGGGTCAGGATTAGGGTTAGGTTTAGGGTGAGGGTTAGGGTTAGGGTTAGGGTTAGGTACATGCCAAGCACAGCTGAGGTTTTGAGTTCCGTTTAGGGTTAGCTCTCTTAGGGTTAGGGTTAGGGTTAGGGTTAGGGTTAGGGTTAGGGTTAGGGTTAGGTACATGCCATGCACAGCTGAGGTTTTCAGTTCCGTTTAGGGTTAGGTCTTTTAGGGTTAGGATTAGGGTTAGGGTTAGGGTTAGGTACATGCCATGCACAGCTGAGGTTTTGAGTTCCGTTTAGGGTTGGGTCTCTTAGGGTTA
>NW_026599599.1:2562500-2565000 GCF_023634155.1 Falco peregrinus | reverse complement strand
TTTAGAGTTCCGTTTAGGGTTAGGTCTCTTAGGGTTAGGGTTAGGGTTAGGGTTAGGATTAGGGTTAGGTACATGCCATGCACAGCTGAGGTTTTTAATTCCGTTTAGGGTTAGGTCTTTTAGGGTAAAGGTTAAGGTTAGGGTTAGGGTTAGGGTTAGGTACATGCCATGCACAGCTGAGGTTTTTAATTCCGTTTAGGGTTAGGTCTCTTAGGGTTAGGGTTAGGGTTAGGGTTAGGGTTAGGGTTAGGGTTAGGGTTAGGGTTAGGGTTAGGTACATGCCATGCACAGCTGAGGTTTAGAGTTCCGTTTAGGGTTAGCTCTCTTAGGGTCAGTTTTAGGGTTAGGGTTAGGGTTAGGGTTAGGGTTAGGGTTACGGTTAGGGTTATGTACATGCCATGCACAGCTGAGGTTTAGAGTTCCGTCTAGGGTTAGGCCTCTTAGGGTCAGGATTAGGGTTAGGTTTAGGATTAGGGTTAGGGTTAGGGTTAGTGTTAGGGTTAGGGTTAGGTACATGCCATGCACAGCTGAGGTTTAGAGTTCCGTTTAGGGTTAGGTCACTTAGGGTTAGGATTTAGGTTAGGGTTAGGCTTAGGGTTAGGGTTAGGGTTATGTACATGCCATGCACAGCTGAGGTTTAGAGTTCCGTCTAGGGTTAGGCCTCTTAGGGTCAGGATTAGGGTTAGGTTTAGGATTAGGGTTAGGGTTAGGGTTAGTGTTAGGGTTAGGGTTAGGTACATGCCATGCACAGCTGAGGTTTAGAGTTCCGTTTAGGGTTAGGTCTCTTAGGGTTAGGGTTAAGGTTAGGGTTAGGGTTAGGGTTAGGGTTAGGGTTAGGGTTAGGGTTAGGTACATGCGAAGCACAGATGAGGTATTGAGTTCCGTTTAGGGTTAGGTCTCTTAGGTTTAGGGTTAGGGTTAGGGTTAGGGTTAGGTACATGCCATGCACAGCTGAGGTTTAGAGTTCCGTTTAGGGTTAGGTCTTTTAGGGTTAGGGTTAGGGTTAGGGTTAGGGTTAGGGTTAGGGTTAGGGTTAGGGTTAGGGTTAGGTACATGCCATGCACAGCTGAGGTTTAGAGCTCCGTTTAGGGTTAGCTCTCTTAGGGTTAGGGTTAGGGTTAGGGTTAGGGTTAGGGTTAAGTTTAGGGTTAGGGTTAGGGTTAGGGTTAGGGTTAGGGTTAGGGTTAGGGTTAGGGTTAGGGTTACGTACCTGCCAAGCACAGATGAGGTTTTGAGTTCCATTTAGGGTTAGGCCTCTTAGGGTCAGGATTAGGGTTAGGTTTAGGGTGAGGGTTAGGGTTAGGGTTAGGGTTAGGTACATGCCAAGCACAGCTGAGGTTTTGAGTTCCGTTTAGGGTTAGGTCACTTAGGGTTAGGGTTAGGGTTAGGGTTAGGGTTAGGGTTAGGGTTAGGGTTAGGTATATGCCATGCACAGCTGAGGTTTAGAGTTCCGTTTAGGGTTAGGTCTTTTAGGGTTAGGGTTAGGGTTAGGGTTAGGTACATGCCATGCACAGCTGAGGTTTTGAGTTCCGTTTAGGGTTAGGTCTCTTAGGGTTAGGGTTAGACTTAGGGTTAGGGTTAGGGTTAGGGTTAGTGTTAGGGTTAGGGTTAGGGTTAGGTATATGCCATGCACAGCTGAGGTTTTGAGTTCCGTTTAGGGTTAGGTCTTTTAGGGTTAGGGTTAGGGTTAGGGTTAGGGTTAGGGTTAGAGTTAGGGTTAGGGTTAGGGTTAGGGTTAGGGTTATGTACATGCAAAGCACAGCTGAGATTTTGAGTTCCGTCTAAGGTTAGGCCTCTTAGGGTCAGGATTAGGGTTAGGTTTAGGATTAGGGTTAGGGTTAGGGTTAGGGTTAGGGTTAGGGTTATGTACATGCTATGCACAGCTGAGGTTTAGAGTTCCGTTTAGGGTTAGGTCTCTTAGGGTTAGGTTTAGGGTTAGGGTTAGGGTTAGGTACATGCCATGCACAGCTGAGGTTTAGAGTTCCGTTTAGGGTTAGGTCTTTTAGGGTAAGGGTTAGGGTTAGGGTTAGGGTTAGGGTTAGGGTTAGGCTTAGGGTTAGGGTTAGGGTTATGTACATGCCATGCACAGCTGAGGTTTAGAGTTCCATCTAGGGTTAGGCCTCTTAGGGTCAGGATTAGGGTTAGGTTTAGGATTAGGGTTAGGGTTAGGGTTAGGGTTAGGGTTAGGTACATGCCATGCACAGCTGAGGTTTAGAGTTCCGTTTAGGGTTAGGTCACTTAGGTTTAGGGTTAAGGTTAGGGTTAGGGTTAGGGTTAGGGTTAGGGTTAGGGTTAGGGTTAGGGTTAGGGTTAGGGTTAGGGTTAGGGTTAGGTACATGCCATGCACAGCTGAGGTTTAGAGTTCCATTTAGGGTTAGGTCTCTTAGGGTTAGGGTTAGCGTTAGGGTTAGGGTTAGGGTTAGTGTTAGGGTTAGGGTTAGGGTTAGGGTTAGGGTTAGGTACATGCAAAGCACAGCTGAGGTTTTGAGTTCCGTGTAGG
>NW_026599599.1:2552500-2555000 GCF_023634155.1 Falco peregrinus | reverse complement strand
TTAGGGTTATGTACATGCAAAGCACAGCTGAGATTTTGAGTTCCGTCTAAGGTTAGGCCTCTTAGGGTCAGGATTAGGGTTAGGTTTAGGATTAGGGTTAGGGTTAGGGTTAGGGTTAGGGTTAGGGTTATGTACATGCTATGCACAGCTGAGGTTTAGAGTTCCGTTTAGGGTTAGGTCTCTTAGGGTTAGGTTTAGGGTTAGGGTTAGGGTTAGGTACATGCCATGCACAGCTGAGGTTTAGAGTTCCGTTTAGGGTTAGGTCTTTTAGGGTAAGGGTTAGGGTTAGGGTTAGGGTTAGGGTTAGGGTTAGGCTTAGGGTTAGGGTTAGGGTTATGTACATGCCATGCACAGCTGAGGTTTAGAGTTCCATCTAGGGTTAGGCCTCTTAGGGTCAGGATTAGGGTTAGGTTTAGGATTAGGGTTAGGGTTAGGGTTAGGGTTAGGTACATGCCATGCACAGCTGAGGTTTAGAGTTCCGTTTAGGGTTAGGTCACTTAGGTTTAGGGTTAAGGTTAGGGTTAGGGTTAGGGTTAGGGTTAGGGTTAGGGTTAGGGTTAGGGTTAGGGTTAGGGTTAGGTACATGCCATGCACAGCTGAGGTTTAGAGTTCCATTTAGGGTTAGGTCTCTTAGGGTTAGGGTTA
Organism: Falco peregrinus; assembly: GCF_023634155.1. Lineage (NCBI taxonomy): Eukaryota > Metazoa > Chordata > Aves > Falconiformes > Falconidae > Falco > Falco peregrinus. The sequence continues at coordinate 2,554,355 of NW_026599599.1, read as the reverse complement.
GCGTTAGGGTTAGGGTTAGGGTTAGTGTTAGGGTTAGGGTTAGGGTTAGGGTTAGGGTTAGGTACATGCAAAGCACAGCTGAGGTTTTGAGTTCCGTGTAGGGTTAGGTCTTTTAGGGTTAGGGTTAGGGTTAGGGTTAGGGTTAGGGTTAGGGTTAGGGTTAGGGTTAGGTACATGCCATGCACAGCTGAGGTTTAGAGTTCCGTTTAGGGTTAGCTCTCTTAGGGTAAGTTTTAGGGATAGGGTTAGGGTTAGGTTTAGCGTTAGGGTTAGGGTTAGGGTTAGGGTTAGGGTTAGGGTTAGGGTTAGGGTTAGGGTTAGGGTTAGGGTTAGGGTTATGTACATGCCATGCACAGCTGAGGTTTAGAGTTCCGTCTAGGGTTAGGCCTCTTAGGGTCAGGATTAGGGTTAGGTTTAGGATTAGGGTTAGGGTTAGGGTTAGGGTTAGGGTTAGGGTTAGGGTTAGGGTTAGGGTTAGGTACATGCCATGCACAGCTGAGGTTTAGAGTTCCGTTTAGGGTTAGGTCTTTTAGGGTAAGGGTTAAGGTTAGGGTTAGGGTTAGGGTTAGGTACATGCCATGCACAGCTGAGGTTTTTAATTCCGTTTAGGGTTAGGTCTCTTAGGGTTAGGGTTAGGGTTAGGGTTAGGGTTAGGGTTAGGGTTAGGGTTAGGGTTAGGGTTAGGTACATGCCATGCACAGCTGAGGTTTAGAGTTCCGTTTAGGGTTAGCTCTCTTAGGGTCAGTTTTAGGGTTAGGGTTAGGGTTAGGGTTAGGGTTAGGGTTACGGTTAGGGTTATGTACATGCCATGCACAGCTGAGGTTTAGAGTTCCGTTTAGGGTTAGGTCACTTAGGGTTAGGATTTAGGTTAGGGTTAGGGTTAGGGTTAGGGTTAGGGTTAGGGTTAGGGTTAGGGTTAGGGTTAGGGTTAGGGTTAGGGTTAGGGTTATGTACATGCCATGCACAGCTGAGGTTTAGAGTTCCGTTTAGGGTTAGGTCACTTAGGGTTAGGATTTAGGTTAGGGTCAGGATTAGGGTTAGGTTTAGGATTAGGGTTAGGGTTAGGGTTAGGGTTAGGGTTAGGGTTAGGGTTAGGGTTATGTACATGCTATGCACAGCTGAGGTTTAGAGTTCCGTTTAGGGTTAGGTCTCTTAGGGTTAGGTTTAGGGTTAGGGTTAGGGTTAGGTACATGCCATGCACAGCTGAGGTTTAGAGTTCCGTTTAGGGTTAGGTCTTTTAGGGTAAGGGTTAAGGTTAGGGTTAGGGTTAGGGTTAGGGTTAGGCTTAGGGTTAGGGTTATGTACATGCCATGCACAGCTGAGGTTTAGAGTTCCGTCTAGGGTTAGGCCTCTTAGGGTCAGGATTAGGGTTAGGTTTAGGATTAGGGTTAGGGTTAGGGTTAGGGTTAGGGTTAGGTACATGCCATGCACAGCTGAGGTTTAGAGTTCCGTTTAGGGTTAGGTCTCTTAGTGTTAGAGTTAAGGTTAGGGTTAGGGTTAGGGTTAGGGTTAGGGTTAGGGTTAGGGTTAGGTACATGCCAAGCACAGCTGAGGTTTTGAGTTCCGTTTAGGGTTAGGTCTCTTAGGGTTAGGGTTAGGGTTAGGGTTAGGGTTAGGGTTAGGGTTAGGGTTAGGTACATGCCATGCACAGCTGAGGTTTTCAGTTCCGTTTAGGGTTAGGTCTTTTAGGGTTAGGGTTAGGGTTAGGGTTATGTACATGCCATGCACAGCTGAGGTTTAGAGTTCCATTTAGGGTTAGGTCTCTTAGGGTTAGGGTTAGCGTTAGGGTTAGGGTTAGGGTTAGTGTTAGGGTTAGGGTTAGGGTTAGGGTTAGGGTTAGGTACATGCAAAGCAC
>NW_026599599.1:2525000-2527500 GCF_023634155.1 Falco peregrinus | reverse complement strand
GGGTTAGGTCTTTTAGGGTTAGGGTTAGGGTTAGGGTTAGGGTTAGGGTTAGGGTTAGGGTTAGGGTTAGGGTTAGGGTTAGGGTTAGGGTTAGGTACATGCCATGCACAGCTGAGGTTTTCAGTTCCGTTTAGGGTTAGGTCTTTTAGAGTTAGGGTTAGGGTTAGGATTAGGGTTAGGTACATGCCATGCACAGCTGAGGTTTTGAGTTCCGTTTAGGGTTAGGTCTCTTAGCGTTAGGGTTAGGGTTAGGGTTAGGGTTAGGGTTAGGTACATGCCATGCACAGCTGAGGTTTTGAGTTCCGTGTAGGGTTAGGTCTTTTAGGGTTAGGGTTAGGGTTAGGGTTATGTACATGCCATGCACAGCTGAGGTTGAGTTCCGTTTAGGGTTAGGTCTCTTAGGGTTAGGGTTAGGGTTAGGGTTAGGGTTAGGGTTAGGGTTAGGGTTAGGGTTAGGGTTAGGGTTAGGGTTAGGTACATGCCATGCACAGCTGAGGTTTAGAGTTCCGTTTAGGGTTAGGTCTTTTAGGGTTAGGGTTAGGGTTAGGGTTAGGGTTAGGGTTAGGGTTAGGGTTAGGGTTAGGGTTAGGGTTAGGGTTAGGGTTAGGGTTAGGGTTAGGGTTAGGTACATGCCATGCACAGCTGAGGTTTTCAGTTCCGTTTAGGGTTAGGTCTTTTAGAGTTAGGGTTAGGGTTAGGGTTAGGGTTAGGGTTAGGTACATGCCATGCACAGCTGAGGTTTTGAGTTCCGTTTAGGGTTAGGTCTCTTAGGGTTAGGGTTAGGGTTAGGGTTAGGTACATGCCATGCACAGCTGAGGTTTTGAGTTCCGTGTAGGGTTAGGTCTTTTAGGGTTAGGGTTAGGGTTAGGGTTAGGGTTAGGGTTAGGGTTAGGGTTAGGGTTAGGGTTAGGGTTAGGGTTAGGGTTAGGGTTAGGGTTAGGGTTAGGGTTAGGGTTAGGGTTAGGGTTAGGGTTAGGTACATGCCATGCACAGCTGAGGTTTTCAGTTCCGTTTAGGGTTAGGTCTTTTAGAGTTAGGGTTAGGGTTAGGATTAGGGTTAGGTACATGCCATGCACAGCTGAGGTTTTGAGTTCCGTTTAGGGTTAGGTCTCTTAGCGTTAGGGTTAGGGTTAGGGTTAGGGTTAGGGTTAGGTACATGCCATGCACAGCTGAGGTTTTGAGTTCCGTGTAGGGTTAGGTCTTTTAGGGTTAGGGTTAGGGTTAGGGTTATGTACATGCCATGCACAGCTGAGGTTGAGTTCCGTTTAGGGTTAGGTCTCTTAGGGTTAGGGTTAGGGTTAGGGTTAGGGTTAGGGTTAGGGTTAGGGTTAGGGTTAGGGTTAGGGTTAGGTACATGCCATGCACAGCTGAGGTTTAGAGTTCCGTTTAGGGTTAGGTCTTTTAGGGTTAGGGTTAGGGTTAGGGTTAGGGTTAGGGTTAGGGTTAGGGTTAGGGTTAGGGTTAGGGTTAGGGTTAGGGTTAGGGTTAGGTACATGCCATGCACAGCTGAGGTTTTCAGTTCCGTTTAGGGTTAGGTCTTTTAGAGTTAGGGTTAGGGTTAGGGTTAGGGTTAGGGTTAGGTACATGCCATGCACAGCTGAGGTTTTGAGTTCCGTTTAGGGTTAGGTCTCTTAGGGTTAGGGTTAGGGTTAGGGTTAGGTACATGCCATGCACAGCTGAGGTTTTGAGTTCCGTGTAGGGTTAGGTCTTTTAGGGTTAGGGTTAGGGTTAGGGTTATGTACATGCCATGCACAGCTGAGGTTGAGTTCCGTTTAGGGTTAGGTCTCTTAGGGTTAGGGTTAGGGTTAGGGTTAGGGTTAGGGTTATGGTTAGGGTTAGGGTTAGGGTTAGGTACATGCCATGCACAGCTGAGGTTTAGAGTTCCGTTTAGGGTTAGGTCTCTTAGGGTTAGGGTTAGGGTTAGGGTTAGGGTTAGGGTTAGGGTTAGGGTTAGGGTTAGGGTTAGGGTTAGGGTTAGGGTTAGGGTTAGGGTTAGGGTTAGGGTTAGGGTTAGGGTTAGGGTTAGGTACATGCCATGCACAGCTGAGGTTTTCAGTTCCGTTTAGGGTTAGGTCTTTTAGAGTTAGGGTTAGGGTTAGGGTTAGGGTTAGGGTTAGGTACATGCCATGCACAGCTGAGGTTTTGAGTTCCGTTTAGGGTTAGGTGTCTTAGGGTTAGGGTTAGGGTTAGGGTTAGGTACATGCCATGCACAGCTGAGGTTTTGAGTTCCGTGTAGGGTTAGGTCTTTTAGGGTTAGGGTTAGGGTTAGGGTTAGGGTTAGGGTTAGGGTTAGGGTTAGGGTTAGGGTTAGGGTTAGGGTTAGGTACATGCCATGCACAGCTGAGGTTTAGAGCTCCGTTTAGGGTTAGCTCTCTTAGGGTAAGTTTTAGGGATAGGGTTAGGGTTAGGTTTAGGGTTAGGTTTAGGGTTAGGGTTAGGGTTAGGGTTACGGTTACGGTTAGGGTTATGTACATGCCATGCACAGCTGAGGTTTAGAGTT
>NW_026599599.1:2507500-2510000 GCF_023634155.1 Falco peregrinus | reverse complement strand
CAGCTGAGGTTTTGAGTTCCGTGTAGGGTTAGGTCTTTTAGGGTTAGGGTTAGGGTTAGGGTTAGGGTTAGGGTTAGGGTTAGGGTTAGGGTTAGGGTTAGGGTTAGGGTTAGGGTTAGGGTTAGGGTTAGGGTTAGGGTTAGGGTTAGGGTTAGGGTTAGGGTTAGGTACATGCCATGCACAGCTGAGGTTTTCAGTTCCGTTTAGGGTTAGGTCTTTTAGAGTTAGGGTTAGGGTTAGGATTAGGGTTAGGTACATGCCATGCACAGCTGAGGTTTTGAGTTCCGTTTAGGGTTAGGTCTCTTAGCGTTAGGGTTAGGGTTAGGGTTAGGGTTAGGGTTAGGTACATGCCATGCACAGCTGAGGTTTTGAGTTCCGTGTAGGGTTAGGTCTTTTAGGGTTAGGGTTAGGGTTAGGGTTATGTACATGCCATGCACAGCTGAGGTTGAGTTCCGTTTAGGGTTAGGTCTCTTAGGGTTAGGGTTAGGGTTAGGGTTAGGGTTAGGGTTAGGGTTAGGGTTAGGGTTAGGGTTAGGTACATGCCATGCACAGCTGAGGTTTAGAGTTCCGTTTAGGGTTAGGTCTTTTAGGGTTAGGGTTAGGGTTAGGGTTAGGGTTAGGGTTAGGGTTAGGGTTAGGGTTAGGGTTAGGGTTAGGGTTAGGGTTAGGGTTAGGTACATGCCATGCACAGCTGAGGTTTTCAGTTCCGTTTAGGGTTAGGTCTTTTAGAGTTAGGGTTAGGGTTAGGGTTAGGGTTAGGGTTAGGTACATGCCATGCACAGCTGAGGTTTTGAGTTCCGTTTAGGGTTAGGTCTCTTAGGGTTAGGGTTAGGGTTAGGGTTAGGTACATGCCATGCACAGCTGAGGTTTTGAGTTCCGTGTAGGGTTAGGTCTTTTAGGGTTAGGGTTAGGGTTAGGGTTATGTACATGCCATGCACAGCTGAGGTTGAGTTCCGTTTAGGGTTAGGTCTCTTAGGGTTAGGGTTAGGGTTAGGGTTAGGGTTAGGGTTATGGTTAGGGTTAGGGTTAGGGTTAGGTACATGCCATGCACAGCTGAGGTTTAGAGTTCCGTTTAGGGTTAGGTCTCTTAGGGTTAGGGTTAGGGTTAGGGTTAGGGTTAGGGTTAGGGTTAGGGTTAGGGTTAGGGTTAGGGTTAGGGTTAGGGTTAGGGTTAGGGTTAGGGTTAGGGTTAGGGTTAGGGTTAGGGTTAGGTACATGCCATGCACAGCTGAGGTTTTCAGTTCCGTTTAGGGTTAGGTCTTTTAGAGTTAGGGTTAGGGTTAGGGTTAGGGTTAGGGTTAGGTACATGCCATGCACAGCTGAGGTTTTGAGTTCCGTTTAGGGTTAGGTGTCTTAGGGTTAGGGTTAGGGTTAGGGTTAGGTACATGCCATGCACAGCTGAGGTTTTGAGTTCCGTGTAGGGTTAGGTCTTTTAGGGTTAGGGTTAGGGTTAGGGTTAGGGTTAGGGTTAGGGTTAGGGTTAGGGTTAGGGTTAGGGTTAGGGTTAGGTACATGCCATGCACAGCTGAGGTTTAGAGCTCCGTTTAGGGTTAGCTCTCTTAGGGTAAGTTTTAGGGATAGGGTTAGGGTTAGGTTTAGGGTTAGGTTTAGGGTTAGGGTTAGGGTTAGGGTTACGGTTACGGTTAGGGTTATGTACATGCCATGCACAGCTGAGGTTTAGAGTTCCGTTTAGGGTTAGGTCACTTAGGGTTAGGATTTAGGTTAGGGTTAGGCTTAGGGTTAGGGTTAGGGTTATGTACATGCCATGCACAGCTGAGGTTTAGAGTTCCGTCTAGGGTTAGGCCTCTTAGGGTCAGGATTAGGGTTAGGTTTAGGATTAGGGTTAGGGTTAGGGTTAGTGTTAGGGTTAGGGTTAGGTACATGCCATGCACAGCTGAGGTTTAGAGTTCCGTTTAGGGTTAGGTCTTTTAGGGTTAGGTTTAGGGTTAAGGTTATGTACATGCCATGCACAGCTGAGGTTTAGAGTTCCGTTTAGGGTTAGGTCTCTTAGGGTTAGGGTTAGGGTTAGGGTTAGGGTTAGGGTTAGGGTTAGGGTTAGGGTTAGGGTTAGGGTTAGGGTTAGGGTTAGGGTTAGGGTTAGGGTTACGTACCTGCCAAGCACAGATGAGGTTTTGAGTTCCGTTTAGGGTTAGGCCTCTTAGGGTCAGGATTAGGGTTAGGTTTAGGGTGAGGGTTAGGGTTAGGGTTAGGGTTAGGTACATGCCAAGCACAGCTGAGGTTTTGAGTTCCGTTTAGGGTTAGCTCTCTTAGGGTTAGGGTTAGGGTTAGGGTTAGGGTTAGGGTTAGGGTTAGGGTTAGGTACATGCCATGCACAGCTGAGGTTTTCAGTTCCGTTTAGGGTTAGGTCTTTTAGGGTTAGGATTAGGGTTAGGGTTAGGGTTAGGTACATGCCATGCACAGCTGAGGTTTTGAGTTCCGTTTAGGGTTGGGTCTCTTAGGGTTAGGGTTAGACTTAAGGTTAGGGTTAGTGTTAGGGTTA
>NW_026599599.1:2480000-2485000 GCF_023634155.1 Falco peregrinus | reverse complement strand
TTAGGGTTAGGGTTAGGGTTAGGGTTAGGGTTAGGGTTAGGGTTAGGTACATGCCATGGACAGCTGAGGTTTAGAGTTCCGTTTAGGGTTAGGTCTCTTAGGGTTAGGGTTAGGGTTAGGGTTAGGGTTAGGGTTAGGGTTAGGTACATGCCATGCACAGCTGAGGTTTTTAATTCCGTTTAGGGTTAGGTCTTTTAGGGTAAAGGTTAAGGTTAGGGTTAGGGTTAGGGTTAGGTACATGCCATGCACAGCTGAGGTTTTTAATTCCGTTTAGGGTTAGGTCTCTTAGGGTTAGGGTTAGGGTTAGGGTTAGGGTTAGGGTTAGGGTTAGGTACATGCCATGCACAGCTGAGGTTTAGAGTTCCGTTTAGGGTTAGCTCTCTTAGGGTCAGTTTTAGGGTTAGGGTTAGGGTTAGGGTTAGGGTTAGGGTTACGGTTAGGGTTATGTACATGCCATGCACAGCTGAGGTTTAGAGTTCCGTCTAGGGTTAGGCCTCTTAGGGTCAGGATTAGGGTTAGGTTTAGGATTAGGGTTAGGGTTAGGGTTAGTGTTAGGGTTAGGGTTAGGTACATGCCATGCACAGCTGAGGTTTAGAGTTCCGTTTAGGGTTAGGTCTCTTAGGGTTAGGGTTAAGGTTAGGGTTAGGGTTAGGGTTAGGGTTAGGGTTAGGGTTAGGTACATGCGAAGCACAGATGAGGTATTGAGTTCCGTTTAGGGTTAGGTCTCTTAGGTTTAGGGTTAGGGTTAGGGTTAGGGTTAGGTACATGCCATGCACAGCTGAGGTTTAGAGTTCCGTTTAGGGTTAGGTCTTTTAGGGTTAGGGTTAGGGTTAGGGTTAGGGTTAGGGTTAGGGTTAGGGTTAGGGTTAGGGTTAGGGTTAGGGTTAGGTACATGCCATGCACAGCTGAGGTTTAGAGCTCCGTTTAGGGTTAGCTCTCTTAGGGTTAGGGTTAGGGTTAGGGTTAGGGTTAGGGTTAGGTACATGCCATGCACAGCTGAGGTTTAGAGTTCCGTTTAGGGTTAGGTCTTTTAGGGTTAGTGTTAGGGTTAGGGTTAGGGTTAGGGTTAGGGTTAGGGTTAGGGTTAGGTACATGCCATGCACAGCTGAGTTTTAGAGCTCCGTTTAGGGTTAGCTCTCTTAGGGTTAGGGTTAGGGTTAGGGTTAGGGTTAGGGTTAAGTTTAGGGTTAGGGTTAGGGTTAGGGTTAGGGTTAGGGTTAGGGTTAGGGTTAGGGTTAGGGTTAGGGTTACGTACCTGCCAAGCACAGATGAGGTTTTGAGTTCCGTTTAGGGTTAGGCCTCTTAGGGTCAGGATTAGGGTTAGGTTTAGGGTGAGGGTTAGGGTTAGGGTTCGGGTTAGGTACATGCCAAGCACAGCTGAGGTTTTGAGTTCCGTTTAGGGTTAGGTCACTTAGGGTTAGGGTTAGGGTTAGGGTTAGGGTTAGGGTTAGGGTTAGGGTTAGGTACATGCCATGCACAGCTGAGGTTTTCAGTTCCGTTTAGGGTTAGGTCTTTTAGGGTTAGGATTAGGGTTAGGGTTAGGGTTAGGTACATGCCATGCACAGCTGAGGTTTTGAGTTCCGTTTAGGGTTAGGTCTCTTAGGGTTAGGGTTAGACTTAAGGTTAGGGTTAGTGTTAGGGTTATGGTTAGGGTTAGGGTTAGGGTATATGCCATGCACAGCTGAGGTTTAGAGTTCCGTTTAGGGTTAGCTCTCTTAGGGTAAGTTTTAGGGTTAGGGTTAGGGTTAGGGTTAGGGTTAGGGTTAGGGTTAGGGTTAGGGTTAGGGTTAGGGTTAGGGTTATGTACATGCCATGCACAGCTGAGGTTTTGAGTTCCGTTTAGGGTTAGGCCTCTTATGGTCAGGATTAGGGTTAGGTTTAGGATTAGGGTTAGGGTTAGGGTTAGGGTTAGGGTTAGGGTTAGGGTTAGGGTTAGGGTTAGGGTTAGGTACATGCCATGCACAGCTGAGGTTTAGAGTTCCGTTTAGGGTTAGGTCTCTTAGGGTTAGGGTTAAGGTTAGGGTTAGGGTTAGGGTTAGGGTTAGGGTTAGGGTTAGGGTTACGGTTACGGTTAGGGTTATGTACATGCCATGCACAGCTGAGGTTTAGAGTTCCGTTTAGGGTTAGGTCACTTAGGGTTAGGATTTAGGTTAGGGTTAGGCTTAGGGTTAGGGTTAGGGTTATGTACATGCCATGCACAGCTGAGGTTTAGAGTTCCGTCTAGGGTTAGGCCTCTTAGTGTCAGGATTAGGGTTAGGGTTAGGGTTAGGGTTAGGGTTAGGGTTAGGGTTAGGTACATGCCATGCACAGCTGAGGTTTTGAGTTCCGTTTAGGGTTAGGTCTTTTAGGGTTAGGGTTAGGGTTAGGGTTAGGGTTAGGGTTAGGGTTAGGGTTAGGGTTAGGTACCTGCCATGCACAGCTGAGGTTTTCAGTTCCGTTTAGGGTTAGGTCTCTTAGGGTTAGGGTTAGGGTTAGGGTTAGGGTTAGGGTTAGGGTTAGGGTTAGGGTTAGGTACATGCCATGCACAGCTGAGGTTTAGAGTTCCGTTTAGGGTTAGGTCTTTTAGGGTTAGGGTTAGGGTTAGGGTTAGGGTTAGGGTTAGGGTTAGGGTTAGGGTTAGGGTTAGGTACATGCCATGCACAGCTGAGGTTTTCAGTTCCGTTTAGGGTTAGGTCTTTTAGAGTTAGGGTTAGGGTTAGGATTAGGGTTAGGTACATGCCATGCACAGCTGAGGTTTTGAGTTCCGTTTAGGGTTAGGTCTCTTAGCGTTAGGGTTAGGGTTAGGGTTAGGGTTAGGGTTAGGTACATGCCATGCACAGCTGAGGTTTTGAGTTCCGTGTAGGGTTAGGTCTTTTAGGGTTAGGGTTAGGGTTAGGGTTATGTACATGCCATGCACAGCTGAGGTTTAGAGTTGCGTTTAGGGTTAGGTCTCTTAGGGTTAGGGTTAGGGTTAGGGTTAGGGTTAGGGTTAGGGTTAGGGTTAGGGTTAGGGTTAGGGTTAGGGTTAGGTACATGCCATGCACAGCTGAGGTTTAGAGTTCCGTTTAGGGTTAGGTCTTTTAGGGTTAGGGTTAGGTTTAGGGTTAGGGTTAGGGTTAGGGTTAGGGTTAGGGTTAGGGTTAGGGTTAGGGTTAGGGTTAGGGTTAGGGTTAGGGTTAGGTACATGCCATGCACAGCTGAGGTTTAGAGTTCCGTTTAGGGTTAGGTCTTTTAGGGTTAGGGTTAGGGTTAGGGTTAGGGTTAGGGTTAGGGTTAGGGTTAGGGTTAGGGTTAGGGTTAGGGTTAGGGTTAGGTACATGCCATGCACAGCTGAGGATTTCAGTTCCGTTTAGGGTTAGGTCTTTTAGAGTTAGGGTTAGGGTTAGGGTTAGGGTTAGGGTTAGGTACATGCCATGCACAGCTGAGGTTTTGAGTTCCGTTTAGGGTTAGGTCTCTTAGGGTTAGGGTTAGGGTTAGGGTTAGGTACATGCCATGCACAGCTGAGGTTTTGAGTTCCGTTTAGGGTTAGGTCTCTTAGGGTTAGGGTTAGGGTTAGGGTTAGGGTTAGGGTTAGGGTTAGGGTTAGGGTTAGGGTTAGGGTTAGGTACATGCCATGTACAGCTGAGGTTTAGAGCTCCGTTTAGGGTTAGCTCTCTCAGGGTAAGTTTTAGGGATAGGGTTAGGGTTAGGGTTAGGGTTAGGGTTAGGGTTAGGGTTAGGGTTAGGGTTAGGGTTAGGGTTAGGGTTAGGGTTAGGGTTAGGGTTAGGGTTAGGGTTAGGGTTAGGTACATGCCATGCACAGCTGAGGTTTTCAGTTCCGTTTAGGGTTAGGTCTTTTAGAGTTAGGGTTAGGGTTAGGGTTAGGGTTAGGGTTAGGTACATGCCATGCACAGCTGAGGTTTTGAGTTCCCTTTAGGGTTAGGTCTCTTAGGGTTAGGGTTAGGGTTAGGGTTAGGTACATGCCATGCACAGCTGAGGTTTTGAGTTCCGTGTAGGGTTAGGTCTTTTAGGGTTAGGGTTACGGTTAGGGTTAGGGTTAGGGTTAGGGTTAGGGTTAGGGTTAGGGTTAGGTACATGCCATGCACAGCTGAGGTTTAGAGCTCCGTTTAGGGTTAGTTCTCTTAGGATAAGTTTTAGGGATAGGGTTAGGGTTAGGTTTAGGGTTAGGGTTAGGGTTAGGGTTAGGGTTAGGGTTAGGGTTAGGGTTAGGGTTAGGGTTAGGGTTAGGGTTAGGGTTAGGGTTAGGGTTAGGGTTAGGGTTAGGGTTATGTACATGCCATGCACAGCTGAGGTTTAGAGTTCCGTCTAGGGTTAGGCCTCTTAGGGTTAGGTTTTAGGTTAGGGTTAGGCTTAGGGTTAGGGTTAGGGTTATGTACATGCCATGCACAGCTGAGGTTTAGAGTTCCGTCTAGGGTTAGGCCTCTTAGGGTCAGGATTAGGGTTAGGTTTAGGATTAGGGTTAGGGTTAGGGTTAGGGTTAGGGTTAGGGTTAGGTACATGCCATGCACAGTTGAGGTTTAGAGTTCCGTTTAGGGTTAGGTCTCTTAGGGTTAGGGTTAGGGTTAGGGTTAGGTACATGCCATGCACAGCTGAGGTTTAGAGTTCCGTTTAGGGTTAGGTCTCTTAGGGTTAGGGTTAGGGTTAGCGTTAGGGTTAGGGTTAGGGTTAGGGTTAGGGTTAGGGTTAGGGTTAGGGTTAGGGTTAGGGTTATGTACATGCCATGCACAGCTGAGGTTTAGAGTTCCGTTTAGGGTTAGGTCTCTTAGGGTTAGGGTTAAGGTTAGGGTTAGGGTTAGGGTTAGGGTTAGGGTTAGGGTTAGGGTTAGGGTTAGGTACATGCCAAGCACAGATGAGGTTTAGAGTTCCGTTTAGGGTTAGGTCTCTTAGGTTTAGGGTTAGGGTTAGGGTTAGGGTTAGGTATATGCCACGCACAGCTGAGGTTTAGAGTTCCGTTTAGGGTTAGGTCTTTTAGGGTTAGGGTTAGGGTTAGGGTTAGGGTTAGGGTTAGGGTTAGGGTTAGG
>NW_026599599.1:2460000-2462500 GCF_023634155.1 Falco peregrinus | reverse complement strand
TTAGGATTAGGGTTAGGGTTAGGGTTAGGGTTAGGGTTAGGGTTAGGGTTAGGGTTAGGGTTAGGTACATGCCATGCACAGCTGAGGTTTAGAGTTCCGTTTAGGGTTAGGTCTCTTAGGGTTAGGGTTAGGGTTACGGTTAGGTACATGCCATGCACAGCTGAGGTTTAGAGTTCCGTTTAGGGTTAGGTCTCTTAGGGTTAGGGTTAGGGTTAGCGTTAGGGTTAGGGTTAGGGTTAGGGTTAGGGTTAGGGTTAGGGTTAGGGTTAGGGTTAGGGTTAGGTACATGCCATGCACAGCTGAGGTTTAGAGTTCCGTTTAGGGTTAGGTCTCTTAGGGTTAGGGTTAAGGTTAGGGTTAGGGTTAGGGTTAGGGTTAGGGTTAGGGTTAGGTACATGCCAAGCACAGATGAGGTTTTGAGTTCCGTTTAGGGTTAGGTCTCTTAGGTTTAGGGTTAGGGTTAGGGTTAGGGTTAGGTATATGCCATGCACAGCTGAGGTTTAGAGTTCCGTTTAGGGTTAGGTCTTTTAGGGTTAGGGTTAGGGTTAGGGTTAGGGTTAGGGTTAGGGTTAGGGTTAGGTACATGCCATGCACAGCTGAGGTTTAGAGTTCCGTTTAGGGTTAGCTCTCTTAGGGTCAGTTTTAGGGTTAGGGTTAGGGTTAGGGTTAGGGTTAGGGTTAGGGTTAGGGTTAGGGTTAGGGTTAGGGTTACGTACCTGCCATGCACAGCTGAGGTTGAGTTCCGTTTAGGGTTAGGCCTCTTAGTTTCAGGATTAGGGTTAGGTTTAGGGTTAGGGTTAGGGTTAGGGTTAGGGTTAGGGTTAGGGTTAGGGTTAGGGTTAGGGTTAGGTACATGCCAAGCACAGCTGAGGTTTTGAGTTCCGTTTAGGGTTAGGTCTCTTAGGGTTAGGGTTAGGGTTAGGGTTAGGGTTAGGGTTAGGGTTAGGGTTAGGGTTAGGGTTAGGGTTAGGTACATGCCATGCACAGCTGAGGTTTAGAGATCCATTTAGGGTTAGGTCTTTTAGGGTTAGGGTTAGGGTTAGGGTTAGGGTTAGGGTTAGGGTTAGGGTTAGGGTTAGGGTTAGGGTTAGGGTTAGGGTTAGGGTTAGGGTTAGGTACATGCCATGCACAGCTGAGGTTTTCAGTTCCGTTTAGGGTTAGGTCTTTTAGAGTTAGGGTTAGGGTTAGGGTTAGGGTTAGGGTTAGGTACATGCCATGCACAGCTGAGGTTTTGAGTTCCGTTTAGGGTTAGGTCTCTTAGGGTTAGGGTTAGGGTTAGGGTTAGGTACATGCCATGCACAGCTGAGGTTTTGAGTTCCGTGTAGGGTTAGGTCTTTTAGGGTTAGGGTTAGGTTTAGGGTTAGGGTTAGGGTTAGGGTTAGGGTTAGGGTTAGGGTTAGGGTTAGGGTTAGGGTTAGGGTTAGGGTTAGGGTTAGGTACATGCCATGCACAGCTGAGGTTTAGAGTTCCGTTTAGGGTTAGGCCTCTTAGGGTCAGGATTAGGGTTAGGGTTAGGTACATGCCATGCACAGCTGAGGTTTAGAGTTCCGTTTAGGGTTAGGTCTCTTAGGGTTAGGGTTAGGGTTAGCGTTAGGGTTAGGGTTAGGGTTAGGGTTAGGGTTAGGGTTAGGGTTAGGGTTAGGGTTAGGGTTAGGGTTAGGGTTAGGGTTAGGTACATGCCATGCACAGCTGAGGTTTAGAGTTCCGTTTAGGGTTAGGTCTCTTAGGGTTAGGGTTAAGGTTAGGGTTAGGGTTAGGGTTAGGGTTAGGGTTAGGGTTAGGGTTAGGGTTAGGTACATGCCAAGCACAGATGAGGTTTTGAGTTCCGTTTAGGGTTAGGTCTCTTAGGTTTAGGGTTAGGGTTAGGGTTAGGGTTAGGTATATGCCATGCACAGCTGAGGTTTAGAGTTCCGTTTAGGGTTAGGTCTTTTAGGGTTAGGGTTAGGGTTAGGGTTAGGGTTAGGGTTAGGGTTAGGGTTAGGGTTAGGGTTAGGTACATGCCATGCACAGCTGAGGTTTAGAGTTCCGTTTAGGGTTAGCTCTCTTAGGGTCAGTTTTAGGGTTAGGGTTAGGGTTAGGGTTAGGGTTAGGGTTAGGGTTAGGGTTAGGGTTAGGGTTAGGGTTAGGGTTAGGGTTACGTACCTGCCATGCACAGCTGAGGTTGAGTTCCGTTTAGGGTTAGGCCTCTTAGTTTCAGGATTAGGGTTAGGTTTAGGGTTAGGGTTAGGGTTAGGGTTAGGGTTAGGGTTAGGGTTAGGGTTAGGTACATGCCAAGCACAGCTGAGGTTTTGAGTTCCGTTTAGGGTTAGGTCTCTTAGGGTTAGGGTTAGGGTTAGGGTTAGGGTTAGGGTTAGGGTTAGGGTTAGGGTTAGGGTTAGGGTTAGGGTTAGGTACATGCCATGCACAGCTGAGATTTAGAGTTCCGTTTAGGGTTAGGTCTTTTAGGGTTAGGGTTAGGGTTAGGGTTAGGGTTAGGGTTAGGGTTAGGGTTAGGGTTAGG
>NW_026599599.1:2437500-2450000 GCF_023634155.1 Falco peregrinus | reverse complement strand
TGCACAGCTGAGGTTTAGAGTTCCGCCTAGGGTTAGGTCTCTTAGGGTTAGGGTTAAGGTTAGGGTTAGGGTTAGGGTTAGGGTTAGGGTCAGGATTAGGGTTAGGTTTAGGATTAGGGTTAGGGTTAGGGTTAGGGTTAGGGTTAGGGTTAGGGTTAGGTACATGCCATGCACAGCTGAGGTTTAGAGTTCCGTTTAGGGTTAGGTCTCTTAGGGTTAGGGTTAAGGTTAGGGTTAGGGTTAGGGTTAGGGTTAGGGTCAGGATTAGGGTTAGGTTTAGGATTAGGGTTAGGGTTAGGGTTAGGGTTAGGGTTAGGGTTAGGGTTAGGTACATGCCATGCACAGCTGAGGTTTAGAGTTCCGTTTAGGGTTAGGTCTCTTAGGGTTAGGGTTAAGGTTAGGGTTAGGGTTAGGGTTAGGGTTAGGGTTAGGGTTAGGGTTAGGGTTAGGGTTAGGGTTAGGTACATGCCAAGCACAGATGAGGTTTTGAGTTCCGTTTAGGGTTAGGTCTCTTAGGGTTAGGGTTAGGGTTAGAGTTAGGGTTAGGGTTAGGTACATGCCGTGCACAGCTGAGGTTTAGAGTTCCGTTTAGGGTTAGGTCTATTAGGGTTAGGGTTAGGGTTAGGGTTAGGGTTAGGGTTAGGGTTAGGGTTAGGGTTAGGTACATGCCATGCACAGCTGAGGTTTTGAGTTCCGTTTAGGGTTAGGTCTCTTGGTTAGGGTTAGGGTTAGGGTTAGGGTTAGGGTTAGGGTTAGGGTTAGGGTTAGGGTTAGGGTTAGGGTTAGGGTTAGGGTTACGTACCTGCTATGCACAGCTGAGGTTGAGTTCCGTTTAGGGTTAGGCCTCTTAGTTTCAGGATTAGGGTTAGGTTTAGGCTTAGGGTTAGGGTTAGGGTTAGGTACATGCCAAGCACAGCTGAGGTTTTGAGTTCCGTTTACGGTTAGGTCTCTTAGGGTTAGGGTTAGGGTTAGGGTTAGGGTTAGGGTTAGGGTTAGGGTTAGGGTTAGGGTTAGGGTTAGGGTTATGTACCTGCCATGCACAGCTGAGGTTGAGTTCCGTTTAGGGTTAGGTCTCTTAGGGTTAGGGTTAGGGTTAGGGTTAGGGTTAGGGTTAGGGTTAGGGTTAGGGTTAGGTACATGCCATGCACAGCTGAGGTTTAGAGTTCCGTTTAGGGTTAGGTCTTTTAGGGTTAGGGTTAGGGTTAGGGTTAGGGTTAGGGTTAGGGTTAGGGTTAGGGTTAGGTACATGCCATGCACAGCTGAGGTTTTCAGTTCCGTTTAGGGTTAGGTCTTTTAGAGTTAGGGTTAGGGTTAGGATTAGGGTTAGGTACATGCCATGCACAGCTGAGGTTTTGAGTTCCGTTTAGGGTTAGGTCTCTTAGCGTTAGGGTTAGGGTTAGGGTTAGGGTTAGGGTTAGGTACATGCCATGCACAGCTGAGGTTTTGAGTTCCGTGTAGGGTTAGGTCTTTTAGGGTTAGGGTTAGGGTTAGGGTTATGTACATGCCATGCACAGCTGAGGTTGAGTTCCGTTTAGGGTTAGGTCTCTTAGGGTTAGGGTTAGGGTTAGGGTTAGGGTTAGGGTTATGGTTAGGGTTAGGGTTAGGGTTAGGTACATGCCATGCACAGCTGAGGTTTAGAGTTCCGTTTAGGGTTAGGTCTTTTAGGGTTAGGGTTAGGGTTAGGGTTAGGGTTAGGGTTAGGGTTAGGGTTAGGGTTAGGGTTAGGGTTAGGGTTAGGGTTAGGGTTAGGGTTAGGGTTAGGGTTAGGGTTAGGGTTAGGTACATGCCATGCACAGCTGAGGTTTTCAGTTCCGTTTAGGGTTAGGTCTTTTAGAGTTAGGGTTAGGGTTAGGGTTAGGGTTAGGGTTAGGTACATGCCATGCACAGCTGAGGTTTTGAGTTCCGTTTAGGGTTAGGTGTCTTAGGGTTAGGGTTAGGGTTAGGGTTAGGTACATGCCATGCACAGCTGAGGTTTTGAGTTCCGTGTAGGGTTAGGTCTTTTAGGGTTAGGGTTAGGGTTAGGGTTAGGGTTAGGGTTAGGGTTAGGGTTAGGGTTAGGGTTAGGGTTAGGTACATGCCATGCACAGCTGAGGTTTAGAGCTCCGTTTAGGGTTAGCTCTCTTAGGGTAAGTTTTAGGGATAGGGTTAGGGTTAGGTTTAGGGTTAGGGTTAGGGTTAGGGTTAGGGTTAGGGTTACGGTTACGGTTAGGGTTATGTACATGCCATGCACAGCTGAGGTTTAGAGTTCCGTTTAGGGTTAGGTCACTTAGGGTTAGGATTTAGGTTAGGGTTAGGCTTAGGGTTAGGGTTAGGGTTATGTACATGCCATGCACAGCTGAGGTTTAGAGTTCCGTCTAGGGTTAGGCCTCTTAGGGTCAGGATTAGGGTTAGGTTTAGGATTAGGGTTAGGGTTATGTACATGCCATGCACAGCTGAGGTTTAGAGTTCCGTTTAGGGTTAGGTCTTTTAGGGTTAGGTTTAGGGTTAAGGTTATGTACATGCCATGCACAGCTGAGGTTTAGAGTTCCGTTTAGGGTTAGGTCTCTTAGGGTTAGGGTTAGGGTTAGGGTTAGGGTTAGGGTTAGGGTTAGGGTTAGGGTTAGGGTTAGGGTTAGGGTTAGGGTTAGGGTTAGGGTTAGGGTTAGGGTTAGGGTTACGTACCTGCCAAGCACAGATGAGGTTTTGAGTTCCGTTTAGGGTTAGGCCTCTTAGGGTCAGGATTAGGGTTAGGTTTAGGGTGAGGGTTAGGGTTAGGGTTAGGGTTAGGTACATGCCAAGCACAGCTGAGGTTTTGAGTTCCGTTTAGGGTTAGCTCTCTTAGGGTTAGGGTTAGGGTTAGGGTTAGGGTTAGGGTTAGGGTTAGGGTTAGGTACATGCCATGCACAGCTGAGGTTTTCAGTTCCGTTTAGGGTTAGGTCTTTTAGGGTTAGGATTAGGGTTAGGGTTAGGGTTAGGTACATGCCATGCACAGCTGAGGTTTTGAGTTCCGTTTAGGGTTGGGTCTCTTAGGGTTAGGGTTAGACTTAAGGTTAGGGTTAGTGTTAGGGTTATGGTTAGGGTTAGGGTTAGGGTATATGCCATGCACAGCTGAGGTTTAGAGTTCCGTTTAGGGTTAGGTCTTTTAGGGTTAGGGTTAGGGTTAGGGTTAGGGTTAGGGTTAGAGTTAGGGTTAGGGTTAGGGTTAGGGTTAGGGTTAGGGTTAGGTACATGCCATGCACAGCTGAGGTTTTGAGTTCCGTGTAGGGTTAGGTCTTTTATGGTTAGGGTTTGGGTTAGGGTTAGGGTTAGGGTTAGGGTTAGGGTTAGGGTTAGGGTTAGGGTTAGGGTTATGTACATGCCATGCACAGCTGAGGTTTAGAGTTCCGTCTAGGGTTAGGTCTCTTAGGGTTAGGGTTAAGGTTAGGGTTAGGGTTAGGGTTAGGGTTAGGGTCAGGATTAGGGTTAGGTTTAGGATTAGGGTTAGGGTTAGGGTTAGGGTTAGGGTTAGGGTTAGGGTTAGGGTTAGGGTTAGGTACATGCCATGCACAGCTGAGGTTTAGAGTTCCGTTTAGGGTTAGGTCTCTTAGGGTTAGGGTTAAGGTTAGGGTTAGGGTTAGGGTTAGGGTTAGGGTTAGGGTTAGGGTTAGGGTTAGGGTTAGGTACATGCCAAGCACAGATGAGGTTTTGAGTTCCGTTTAGGGTTAGGTCTCTTAGGGTTAGGGTTAGGGTTAGAGTTAGGGTTAGGGTTAGGTACATGCCGTGCACAGCTGAGGTTTAGAGTTCCGTTTAGGGTTAGGTCTATTAGGGTTAGGGTTAGGGTTAGGGTTAGGGTTAGGGTTAGGGTTAGGGTTAGGGTTAGGGTTAGGTACATGCCATGCACAGCTGAGGTTTTGAGTTCCGTTTAGGGTTAGGTCTCTTGGTTAGGGTTAGGGTTAGGGTTAGGGTTAGGGTTAGGGTTAGGGTTAGGGTTAGGGTTAGGGTTAGGGTTAGGGTTAGGGTTAGGGTTAGGGTTACGTACCTGCTATGCACAGCTGAGGTTGAGTTCCGTTTAGGGTTAGGCCTCTTAGTTTCAGGATTAGGGTTAGGTTTAGGGTTAGGTTTAGGGTTAGGGTTAGGGTTAGGTACATGCCAAGCACAGCTGAGGTTTTGAGTTCCGTTTACGGTTAGGTCTCTTAGGGTTAGGGTTAGGGTTAGGGTTAGGGTTAGGGTTAGGGTTAGGGTTAGGGTTAGGGTTAGGGTTAGGGTTATGTACCTGCCATGCACAGCTGAGGTTGAGTTCCGTTTAGGGTTAGGTCTCTTAGGGTTAGGGTTAGGGTTAGGGTTAGGGTTAGGGTTAGGGTTAGGGTTAGGGTTAGGTACATGCCATGCACAGCTGAGGTTTAGAGTTCCCTTTAGGGTTAGGTCTTTTAGGGTTAGGGTTAGGGTTAGGGTTAGGGTTAGGGTTAGGGTTAGGGTTAGGTACATGCCATGCACAGCTGAGGTTTTCAGTTCCGTTTAGGGTTAGGTCTTTTAGAGTTAGGGTTAGGGTTAGGATTAGGGTTAGGTACATGCCATGCACAGCTGAGGTTTTGAGTTCCGTTTAGGGTTAGGTCTCTTAGCGTTAGGGTTAGGGTTAGGGTTAGGGTTAGGGTTAGGTACATGCCATGCACAGCTAAGGTTTTGAGTTCCGTGTAGGGTTAGGTCTTTTAGGGTTAGGGTTAGGGTTAGGGTTATGTACATGCCATGCACAGCTGAGGTTGAGTTCCGTTTAGGGTTAGGTCTCTTAGGGTTAGGGTTAGGGTTAGGGTTAGGGTTAGGGTTAGGGTTAGGGTTAGGGTTAGGTACATGCCATGCACAGCTGAGGTTTAGAGTTCCGTTTAGGGTTAGGTCTTTTAGGGTTAGGGTTAGGGTTAGGGTTAGGGTTAGGGTTAGGTACATGCCATGCACAGCTGAGGTTTTGAGTTCCGTTTAGGGTTAGGTCTCTTTAGGGTTAGGGTTAGGGTTAGGGTTAGGGTTAGGGTTAGGGTTAGGGTTAGGGTTAGGGTTAGGGTTAGGGTTAGGGTTACGTACCTGCTATGCACAGCTGAGGTTGAGTTCCGTTTAGGGTTAGGCCTCTTAGTTTCAGGATTAGGGTTAGGTTTAGGGTTAGGGTTAGGGTTAGGGTTAGGGTTAGGGTTAGGTACATGCCAAGCACAGCTGAGGTTTTGAGTTCCGTTTACGGTTAGGTCTCTTAGGGTTAGGGTTAGGGTTAGGGTTAGGGTTAGGGTTAGGGTTAGGGTTAGGGTTAGGGTTAGGGTTAGGGTTAGGGTTAGGTACATGCCATGCACAGCTGAGGTTGAGTTCCGTTTAGGGTTAGGTCTCTTAGGGTTAGGGTTAGGGTTAGGGTTAGGGTTAGGGTTAGGGTTAGGGTTAGGGTTAGGGTTAGGGTTAGGTACATGCCATGCACAGCTGAGGTTTAGAGTTCCGTTTAGGGTTAGGTCTTTTAGGGTTAGGGTTAGGGTTAGGGTTAGGGTTAGGGTTAGGGTTAGGGTTAGGGTTAGGGTTAGGTACATGCCATGCACAGCTGAGGTTTTCAGTTCCGTTTAGGGTTAGGTCTTTTAGAGTTAGGGTTAGGGTTAGGATTAGGGTTAGGTACATGCCATGCACAGCTGAGGTTTTGAGTTCCGTTTAGGGTTAGGTCTCTTAGCGTTAGGGTTAGGGTTAGGGTTAGGGTTAGGGTTAGGTACATGCCATGCACAGCTGAGGTTTTGAGTTCCGTGTAGGGTTAGGTCTTTTAGGGTTAGGGTTAGGGTTAGGGTTATGTACATGCCATGCACAGCTGAGGTTGAGTTCCGTTTAGGGTTAGGTCTCTTAGGGTTAGGGTTAGGGTTAGGGTTAGGGTTAGGGTTAGGGTTAGGGTTAGGGTTAGGGTTAGGGTTAGGGTTAGGTACATGCCATGCACAGCTGAGGTTTAGAGTTCCGTTTAGGGTTAGGTCTTTTAGGGTTAGGGTTAGGGTTAGGGTTAGGGTTAGGGTTAGGGTTAGGGTTAGGGTTAGGGTTAGGGTTAGGGTTAGGGTTAGGTACATGCCATGCACAGCTGAGGTTTTCAGTTCCGTTTAGGGTTAGGTCTTTTAGAGTTAGGGTTAGGGTTAGGGTTAGGGTTAGGTACATGCCATGCACAGCTGAGGTTTTGAGTTCCGTTTAGGGTTAGGTCTCTTAGGGTTAGGGTTAGGGTTAGGGTTAGGTACATGCCATGCACAGCTGAGGTTTTGAGTTCCGTGTAGGGTTAGGTCTTTTAGGGTTAGGGTTAGGGTTAGGGTTAGGGTTAGGGTTAGGGTTAGGGTTAGGGTTAGGGTTAGGGTTAGGGTTAGGGTTAGATACATGCCATGCACAGCTGAGGTTTAGAGCTCCGTTTAGGGTTAGCTCTCTTAGGGTAAGTTTTAGGGATAGGGTTAGGGTTAGGTTTAGGGTTAGGGTTAGGGTTAGGGTTAGGGTTAGGGTTAGGGTTAGGGTTAGGGGTAGGGTTAGGTTTAGGGTTAGGGTTAGGGTTAGGGTTATGTACATGCCATGCACAGCTGAGGTTTAGAGTTCCGTCTAGGGTTAGGCCTCTTAGGGTCAGGATTAGGGTTAGGTTTCGGATTAGGGTTAGAGTTAGGGTTAGGGTTAGGGTTAGGGTTATGTACATGCCATGCAAAGCTGAGGTTTAGAGTTCCGTTTAGGGTTAGGTCACTTAGGGTTAGGTTTTAGGTTAGGGTTAGGGTTAGGGTTAGGGTTAGGGTTACGTACATGCCATGCACAGCTGAGGTTTAGAGTTCCGTCTAGGGTTAGGCCTCTTAGGGTCAGGATTAGGGTTAGGTTTAGGATTAGGGTTAGGGTTAGGGTTAGGGTTAGGGTTAGGGTTAGGGTTAGGGTTAGGTACATGCCATGCACAGCTGAGGTTTAGAGTTCCGTTTAGGGTTAGGTCTCTTAGGGTTAGGGTTAGGGTTAGGGTTAGGATTAGGGTTAGGTACATGCCATGCACAGCTGAGGTTTTTAATTCCGTTTAGGGTTAGGTCTTTTAGGGTAAAGGTTAAGGTTAGGGTTAGGGTTAGGGTTAGGTACATGCCATGCACAGCTGAGGTTTTTAATTCCGTTTAGGGTTAGGTCTCTTAGGGTTAGGGTTAGGGTTAGGGTTAGGGTTAGGGTTAGGGTTAGGGTTAGGGTTAGGGTTAGGTACATGCCATGCACAGCTGAGGTTTAGAGTTCCGTTTAGGGTTAGCTCTCTTAGGGTCAGTTTTAGGGTTAGGGTTAGGGTTAGGGTTAGGGTTAGGGTTACGGTTAGGGTTATGTACATGCCATGCACAGCTGAGGTTTAGAGTTCCGTCTAGGGTTAGGCCTCTTAGGGTCAGGATTAGGGTTAGGTTTAGGATTAGGGTTAGGGTTAGGGTTAGTGTTAGGGTTAGGGTTAGGTACATGCCATGCACAGCTGAGGTTTAGAGTTCCGTTTAGGGTTAGGTCACTTAGGGTTAGGATTTAGGTTAGGGTTAGGCTTAGGGTTAGGGTTAGGGTTATGTACATGCCATGCACAGCTGAGGTTTAGAGTTCCGTCTAGGGTTAGGCCTCTTAGGGTCAGGATTAGGGTTAGGTTTAGGATTAGGGTTAGGGTTAGGGTTAGTGTTAGGGTTAGGGTTAGGTACATGCCATGCACAGCTGAGGTTTAGAGTTCCGTTTAGGGTTAGGTCTCTTAGGGTTAGGGTTAAGGTTAGGGTTAGGGTTAGGGTTAGGGTTAGGGTTAGGGTTAGGGTTAGGTACATGCGAAGCACAGATGAGGTATTGAGTTCCGTTTAGGGTTAGGTCTCTTAGGTTTAGGGTTAGGGTTAGGGTTAGGGTTAGGTACATGCCATGCACAGCTGAGGTTTAGAGTTCCGTTTAGGGTTAGGTCTTTTAGGGTTAGGGTTAGGGTTAGGGTTAGGGTTAGGGTTAGGGTTAGGGTTAGGGTTAGGGTTAGGTACATGCCATGCACAGCTGAGGTTTAGAGCTCCGTTTAGGGTTAGCTCTCTTAGGGTTAGGGTTAGGGTTAGGGTTAGGGTTAGGGTTAAGTTTAGGGTTAGGGTTAGGGTTAGGGTTAGGGTTAGGGTTAGGGTTAGGGTTAGGGTTAGGGTTACGTACCTGCCAAGCACAGATGAGGTTTTGAGTTCCATTTAGGGTTAGGCCTCTTAGGGTCAGGATTAGGGTTAGGTTTAGGGTGAGGGTTAGGGTTAGGGTTAGGGTTAGGTACATGCCAAGCACAGCTGAGGTTTTGAGTTCCGTTTAGGGTTAGGTCACTTAGGGTTAGGGTTAGGGTTAGGGTTAGGGTTAGGGTTAGGGTTAGGGTTAGGTATATGCCATGCACAGCTGAGGTTTAGAGTTCCGTTTAGGGTTAGGTCTTTTAGGGTTAGGGTTAGGGTTAGGGTTAGGTACATGCCATGCACAGCTGAGGTTTTGAGTTCCGTTTAGGGTTAGGTCTCTTAGGGTTAGGGTTAGACTTAGGGTTAGGGTTAGGGTTAGGGTTAGTGTTAGGGTTAGGGTTAGGGTTAGGTATATGCCATGCACAGCTGAGGTTTTGAGTTCCGTTTAGGGTTAGGTCTTTTAGGGTTAGGGTTAGGGTTAGGGTTAGGGTTAGGGTTAGAGTTAGGGTTAGGGTTAGGGTTAGGGTTAGGGTTATGTACATGCAAAGCACAGCTGAGATTTTGAGTTCCGTCTAAGGTTAGGCCTCTTAGGGTCAGGATTAGGGTTAGGTTTAGGATTAGGGTTAGGGTTAGGGTTAGGGTTAGGGTTAGGGTTATGTACATGCTATGCACAGCTGAGGTTTAGAGTTCCGTTTAGGGTTAGGTCTCTTAGGGTTAGGTTTAGGGTTAGGGTTAGGGTTAGGTACATGCCATGCACAGCTGAGGTTTAGAGTTCCGTTTAGGGTTAGGTCTTTTAGGGTAAGGGTTAGGGTTAGGGTTAGGGTTAGGGTTAGGGTTAGGCTTAGGGTTAGGGTTAGGGTTATGTACATGCCATGCACAGCTGAGGTTTAGAGTTCCATCTAGGGTTAGGCCTCTTAGGGTCAGGATTAGGGTTAGGTTTAGGATTAGGGTTAGGGTTAGGGTTAGGGTTAGGGTTAGGTACATGCCATGCACAGCTGAGGTTTAGAGTTCCGTTTAGGGTTAGGTCACTTAGGTTTAGGGTTAAGGTTAGGGTTAGGGTTAGGGTTAGGGTTAGGGTTAGGGTTAGGGTTAGGGTTAGGGTTAGGGTTAGGGTTAGGTACATGCCATGCACAGCTGAGGTTTAGAGTTCCATTTAGGGTTAGGTCTCTTAGGGTTAGGGTTAGCGTTAGGGTTAGGGTTAGGGTTAGTGTTAGGGTTAGGGTTAGGGTTAGGGTTAGGGTTAGGTACATGCAAAGCACAGCTGAGGTTTTGAGTTCCGTGTAGGGTTAGGTCTTTTAGGGTTAGGGTTAGGGTTAGGGTTAGGGTTAGGGTTAGGGTTAGGGTTAGGGTTAGGGTTAGGTACATGCCATGCACAGCTGAGGTTTAGAGTTCCGTTTAGGGTTAGCTCTCTTAGGGTAAGTTTTAGGGATAGGGTTAGGGTTAGGTTTAGCGTTAGGGTTAGGGTTAGGGTTAGGGTTAGGGTTAGGGTTAGGGTTAGGGTTAGGGTTAGGGTTAGGGTTAGGGTTATGTACATGCCATGCACAGCTGAGGTTTAGAGTTCCGTCTAGGGTTAGGCCTCTTAGGGTCAGGATTAGGGTTAGGTTTAGGATTAGGGTTAGGGTTAGGGTTAGGGTTAGGTTTAGGGTGAGGGTTAGGGTTAGGGTTAGGGTTAGGTACATGCCAAGCACAGCTGAGGTTTTGAGTTCCGTTTAGGGTTAGGTCACTTAGGGTTAGGGTTAGGGTTAGGGTTAGGGTTAGGGTTAGGGTTAGGGTTAGGTATATGCCATGCACAGCTGAGGTTTAGAGTTCCGTTTAGGGTTAGGTCTTTTAGGGTTAGGGTTAGGGTTAGGGTTAGGTACATGCCATGCACAGCTGAGGTTTTGAGTTCCGTTTAGGGTTAGGTCTCTTAGGGTTAGGGTTAGACTTAGGGTTAGGGTTAGGGTTAGGGTTAGTGTTAGGGTTAGGGTTAGGGTTAGGTATATGCCATGCACAGCTGAGGTTTTGAGTTCCGTTTAGGGTTAGGTCTTTTAGGGTTAGGGTTAGGGTTAGGGTTAGGTTTAGGGTTAGAGTTAGGGTTAGGGTTAGGGTTAGGGTTAGGGTTATGTACATGCAAAGCACAGCTGAGATTTTGAGTTCCGTCTAAGGTTAGGCCTCTTAGGGTCAGGATTAGGGTTAGGTTTAGGATTAGGGTTAGGGTTAGGGTTAGGGTTAGGGTTAGGGTTATGTACATGCTATGCACAGCTGAGGTTTAGAGTTCCGTTTAGGGTTAGGTCTCTTAGGGTTAGGTTTAGGGTTAGGGTTAGGGTTAGGTACATGCCATGCACAGCTGAGGTTTAGAGTTCCGTTTAGGGTTAGGTCTTTTAGGGTAAGGGTTAGGGTTAGGGTTAGGGTTAGGGTTAGGGTTAGGCTTAGGGTTAGGGTTAGGGTTATGTACATGCCATGCACAGCTGAGGTTTAGAGTTCCATCTAGGGTTAGGCCTCTTAGGGTCAGGATTAGGGTTAGGTTTAGGATTAGGGTTAGGGTTAGGGTTAGGGTTAGGGTTAGGTACATGCCATGCACAGCTGAGGTTTAGAGTTCCGTTTAGGGTTAGGTCACTTAGGTTTAGGGTTAAGGTTAGGGTTAGGGTTAGGGTTAGGGTTAGGGTTAGGGTTAGGGTTAGGGTTAGGGTTAGGGTTAGGTACATGCCATGCACAGCTGAGGTTTAGAGTTCCATTTAGGGTTAGGTCTCTTAGGGTTAGGGTTAGCGTTAGGGTTAGGGTTAGGGTTAGTGTTAGGGTTAGGGTTAGGGTTAGGGTTAGGGTTAGGTACATGCAAAGCACAGCTGAGGTTTTGAGTTCCGTGTAGGGTTAGGTCTTTTAGGGTTAGGGTTAGGGTTAGGGTTAGGGTTAGGGTTAGGGTTAGGGTTAGGGTTAGGTACATGCCATGCACAGCTGAGGTTTAGAGTTCCGTTTAGGGTTAGCTCTCTTAGGGTAAGTTTTAGGGATAGGGTTAGGGTTAGGTTTAGCGTTAGGGTTAGGGTTAGGGTTAGGGTTAGGGTTAGGGTTAGGGTTAGGGTTAGGGTTAGGGTTAGGGTTATGTACATGCCATGCACAGCTGAGGTTTAGAGTTCCGTCTAGGGTTAGGCCTCTTAGGGTCAGGATTAGGGTTAGGTTTAGGATTAGGGTTAGGGTTAGGGTTAGGGTTAGGGTTAGGGTTAGGGTTAGGGTTAGGGTTAGGGTTAGGTACATGCCATGCACAGCTGAGGTTTAGAGTTCCGTTTAGGGTTAGGTCTTTTAGGGTAAGGGTTAAGGTTAGGGTTAGGGTTAGGGTTAGGTACATGCCATGCACAGCTGAGGTTTTTAATTCCGTTTAGGGTTAGGTCTCTTAGGGTTAGGGTTAGGGTTAGGGTTAGGGTTAGGGTTAGGGTTAGGGTTAGGGTTAGGGTTAGGTACATGCCATGCACAGCTGAGGTTTAGAGTTCCGTTTAGGGTTAGCTCTCTTAGGGTCAGTTTTAGGGTTAGGGTTAGGGTTAGGGTTAGGGTTAGGGTTACGGTTAGGGTTATGTACATGCCATGCACAGCTGAGGTTTAGAGTTCCGTTTAGGGTTAGGTCACTTAGGGTTAGGATTTAGGTTAGGGTTAGGGTTAGGGTTAGGGTTAGGGTTAGGGTTAGGGTTAGGGTTAGGGTTAGGGTTAGGGTTAGGGTTAGGGTTATGTACATGCCATGCACAGCTGAGGTTTAGAGTTCCGTTTAGGGTTAGGTCACTTAGGGTTAGGATTTAGGTTAGGGTCAGGATTAGGGTTAGGTTTAGGATTAGGGTTAGGGTTAGGGTTAGGGTTAGGGTTAGGGTTAGGGTTAGGGTTATGTACATGCTATGCACAGCTGAGGTTTAGAGTTCCGTTTAGGGTTAGGTCTCTTAGGGTTAGGTTTAGGGTTAGGGTTAGGGTTAGGTACATGCCATGCACAGCTGAGGTTTAGAGTTCCGTTTAGGGTTAGGTCTTTTAGGGTAAGGGTTAAGGTTAGGGTTAGGGTTAGGGTTAGGGTTAGGCTTAGGGTTAGGGTTATGTACATGCCATGCACAGCTGAGGTTTAGAGTTCCGTCTAGGGTTAGGCCTCTTAGGGTCAGGATTAGGGTTAGGTTTAGGATTAGGGTTAGGGTTAGGGTTAGGGTTAGGGTTAGGTACATGCCATGCACAGCTGAGGTTTAGAGTTCCGTTTAGGGTTAGGTCTCTTAGTGTTAGAGTTAAGGTTAGGGTTAGGGTTAGGGTTAGGGTTAGGGTTAGGGTTAGGGTTAGGGTTAGGGTTAGGTACATGCCAAGCACAGCTGAGGTTTTGAGTTCCGTTTAGGGTTAGGTCTCTTAGGGTTAGGGTTAGGGTTAGGGTTAGGGTTAGGGTTAGGGTTAGGGTTAGGTACATGCCATGCACAGCTGAGGTTT
>NW_026599599.1:2425000-2427500 GCF_023634155.1 Falco peregrinus | reverse complement strand
GAGGTTTAGAGTTCCGTCTAGGGTTAGGCCTCTTAGGGTCAGGATTAGGGTTAGGTTTAGGATTAGGGTTAGGGTTAGGGTTAGGGTTAGGGTTAGGGTTAGGGTTAGGGTTAGGTACATGCCATGCACAGCTGAGGTTTAGAGTTCCGTTTAGGGTTAGGTCTCTTAGGGTTAGGGTTAGGGTTAGGGTTAGGATTAGGGTTAGGTACATGCCATGCACAGCTGAGGTTTTTAATTCCGTTTAGGGTTAGGTCTTTTAGGGTAAAGGTTAAGGTTAGGGTTAGGGTTAGGGTTAGGTACATGCCATGCACAGCTGAGGTTTTTAATTCCGTTTAGGGTTAGGTCTCTTAGGGTTAGGGTTAGGGTTAGGGTTAGGGTTAGGGTTAGGGTTAGGGTTAGGGTTAGGGTTAGGTACATGCCATGCACAGCTGAGGTTTAGAGTTCCGTTTAGGGTTAGCTCTCTTAGGGTCAGTTTTAGGGTTAGGGTTAGGGTTAGGGTTAGGGTTAGGGTTAGGGTTAGGGTTATGTACATGCCATGCACAGCTGAGGTTTAGAGTTCCGTCTAGGGTTAGGCCTCTTAGGGTCAGGATTAGGGTTAGGTTTAGGATTAGGGTTAGGGTTAGGGTTAGTGTTAGGGTTAGGGTTAGGTACATGCCATGCACAGCTGAGGTTTAGAGTTCCGTTTAGGGTTAGGTCTCTTAGGGTTAGGGTTAAGGTTAGGGTTAGGGTTAGGGTTAGGGTTAGGGTTAGGGTTAGGGTTAGGGTTAGGTACATGCGAAGCACAGATGAGGTATTGAGTTCCGTTTAGGGTTAGGTCTCTTGGTTAGGGTTAGGGTTAGGGTTAGGGTTAGGGTTAGGGTTAGGGTTAGGGTTAGGGTTAGGGTTAGGGTTACGTACCTGCTATGCACAGCTGAGGTTGAGTTCCGTTTAGGGTTAGGACTCTTAGTTTCAGGATTAGGGTTAGGTTTAGGGTTAGGGTTAGGGTTAGGGTTAGGGTTAGGTACATGCCAAGCACAGCTGAGGTTTTGAGTTCCGTTTACGGTTAGGTCTCTTAGGGTTAGGGTTAGGGTTAGGGTTAGGGTTAGGGTTAGGGTTAGGGTTAGGGTTAGGGTTAGGGTTAGGGTTAGGGTTATGTACCTGCCATGCACAGCTGAGGTTGAGTTCCGTTTAGGGTTAGGTCTCTTAGGGTTAGGGTTAGGGTTAGGGTTAGGGTTAGGGTTAGGGTTAGGGTTAGGGTTAGGGTTAGGGTTAGGTACATGCCATGCACAGCTGAGGTTTAGAGTTCCGTTTAGGGTTAGGTCTTTTAGGGTTAGGGTTAGGGTTAGGGTTAGGGTTAGGGTTAGGGTTAGGGTTAGGGTTAGGGTTAGGTACATGCCATGCACAGCTGAGGTTTTCAGTTCCGTTTAGGGTTAGGTCTTTTAGAGTTAGGGTTAGGGTTAGGATTAGGGTTAGGTACATGCCATGCACAGCTGAGGTTTTGAGTTCCGTTTAGGGTTAGGTCTCTTAGCGTTAGGGTTAGGGTTAGGGTTAGGGTTAGGGTTAGGTACATGCCATGCACAGCTGAGGTTTTGAGTTCCGTGTAGGGTTAGGTCTTTTAGGGTTAGGGTTAGGGTTAGGGTTAGGTACATGCCATGCACAGCTGAGGTTGAGTTCCGTTTAGGGTTAGGTCTCTTAGGGTTAGGGTTAGGGTTAGGGTTAGGCTTAGGGTTAGGGTTAGGGTTAGGGTTAGGGTTAGGGTTAGGTACATGCCATGCACAGCTGAGGTTTAGAGTTCCGTTTAGGGTTAGGTCTTTTAGGGTTAGGGTTAGGGTTAGGGTTAGGGTTAGGGTTAGGGTTAGGGTTAGGGTTAGGGTTAGGGTTAGGGTTAGGTACATGCCATGCACAGCTGAGGTTTTCAGTTCCGTTTAGGGTTAGGTCTTTTAGAGTTAGGGTTAGGGTTAGGGTTAGGTACATGCCATGCACAGCTGAGGTTTTGAGTTCCGTTTAGGGTTAGGTCTCTTAGGGTTAGGGTTAGGGTTAGGGTTAGGTACATGCCATGCACAGCTGAGGTTTTGAGTTCCGTGTAGGGTTAGGTCTTTTAGGGTTAGGGTTAGGGTTAGGGTTAGGGTTAGGGTTAGGGTTAGGGTTAGGGTTAGGGTTAGGGTTAGGGTTAGGGTTAGATACATGCCATGCACAGCTGAGGTTTAGAGCTCCGTTTAGGGTTAGCTCTCTTAGGGTAAGTTTTAGGGATAGGGTTAGGGTTAGGTTTAGGGTTAGGGTTAGGGTTAGGGTTAGGGTTAGGGTTAGGGTTAGGGTTAGGGGTAGGGTTAGGTTTAGGGTTAGGGTTAGGGTTAGGGTTATGTACATGCCATGCACAGCTGAGGTTTAGAGTTCCGTCTAGGGTTAGGCCTCTTAGGGTCAGGATTAGGGTTAGGTTTCGGATTAGGGTTAGGGTTAGGGTTAGGGTTAGGGTTAGGGTTAGGGTTAGGGTTAGGGTTAGGGTTAGGGTTAGGGTTAGGGT
>NW_026599599.1:2410000-2412500 GCF_023634155.1 Falco peregrinus | reverse complement strand
GGTTAGGGTTAGGGTTAGGGTTAGGGTTAGGGTTAGGGTTAGGGTTAGGGTTAGGGTTAGGGTTAGGGTTATGTACATGCCATGCACAGCTGAGGTTTTGAGTTCCGTTTAGGGTTAGGCCTCTTATGGTCAGGATTAGGGTTAGGTTTAGGATTAGGGTTAGGGTTAGGGTTAGGGTTAGGGTTAGGGTTAGGGTTAGGGTTAGGGTTAGGGTTAGGTACATGCCATGCACAGCTGAGGTTTAGAGTTCCGTTTAGGGTTAGGTCTCTTAGGGTTAGGGTTAAGGTTAGGGTTAGGGTTAGGGTTAGGGTTAGGGTTAGGGTTACGGTTACGGTTACGGTTAGGGTTATGTACATGCCATGCACAGCTGAGGTTTAGAGTTCCGTTTAGGGTTAGGTCACTTAGGGTTAGGATTTAGGTTAGGGTTAGGCTTAGGGTTAGGGTTAGGTACATGCCATGCACAGCTGAGGTTTTGAGTTCCGTTTAGGGTTAGGTCTTTTAGGGTTAGGGTTAGGGTTAGGGTTAGGGTTAGGGTTAGGGTTAGGGTTAGGGTTAGGTACCTGCCATGCACAGCTGAGGTTTTCAGTTCCGTTTAGGGTTAGGTCTCTTAGGGTTAGGGTTAGGGTTAGGGTTAGGGTTAGGGTTAGGGTTAGGGTTAGGGTTAGGTACATGCCATGCACAGCTGAGGTTTAGAGTTCCGTTTAGGGTTAGGTCTTTTAGGGTTAGGGTTAGGGTTAGGGTTAGGGTTAGGGTTAGGGTTAGGGTTAGGGTTAGGTACATGCCATGCACAGCTGAGGTTTTCAGTTCCGTTTAGGGTTAGGTCTTTTAGAGTTAGGGTTAGGGTTAGGATTAGGGTTAGGTACATGCCATGCACAGCTGAGGTTTTGAGTTCCGTTTAGGGTTAGGTCTCTTAGCGTTAGGGTTAGGGTTAGGGTTAGGGTTAGGGTTAGGTACATGCCATGCACAGCTGAGGTTTTGAGTTCCGTGTAGGGTTAGGTCTTTTAGGGTTAGGGTTAGGGTTAGGGTTATGTACATGCCATGCACAGCTGAGGTTGAGTTCCGTTTAGGGTTAGGTCTCTTAGGGTTAGGGTTAGGGTTAGGGTTAGGGTT
This sequence comes from Falco peregrinus, assembly GCF_023634155.1. Lineage (NCBI taxonomy): Eukaryota > Metazoa > Chordata > Aves > Falconiformes > Falconidae > Falco > Falco peregrinus. Next base: position 2,411,390 of record NW_026599599.1, on the reverse strand, counting down.
AGGGTTAGGGTTAGGGTTAGGGTTAGGGTTAGGGTTAGGGTTAGGTACATGCCATGCACAGCTGAGGTTTAGAGTTCCGTTTAGGGTTAGGTCTTTTAGGGTTAGGGTTAGGTTTAGGGTTAGGGTTAGGGTTAGGGTTAGGGTTAGGGTTAGGGTTAGGGTTAGGGTTAGGGTTAGGGTTAGGGTTAGGGTTAGGGTTAGGTACATGCCATGCACAGCTGAGGTTTAGAGTTCCGTTTAGGGTTAGGTCTTTTAGGGTTAGGGTTAGGGTTAGGGTTAGGGTTAGGGTTAGGGTTAGGGTTAGGGTTAGGGTTAGGGTTAGGGTTAGGGTTAGGTACATGCCATGCACAGCTGAGGATTTCAGTTCCGTTTAGGGTTAGGTCTTTTAGAGTTAGGGTTAGGGTTAGGGTTAGGGTTAGGGTTAGGTACATGCCATGCACAGCTGAGGTTTTGAGTTCCGTTTAGGGTTAGGTCTCTTAGGGTTAGGGTTAGGGTTAGGGTTAGGTACATGCCATGCACAGCTGAGGTTTTGAGTTCCGTTTAGGGTTAGGTCTCTTAGGGTTAGGGTTAGGGTTAGGGTTAGGGTTAGGGTTAGGGTTAGGGTTAGGGTTAGGGTTAGGGTTAGGTACATGCCATGTACAGCTGAGGTTTAGAGCTCCGTTTAGGGTTAGCTCTCTCAGGGTAAGTTTTAGGGATAGGGTTAGGGTTAGGGTTAGGGTTAGGGTTAGGGTTAGGGTTAGGGTTAGGGTTAGGGTTAGGGTTAGGGTTAGGGTTAGGGTTAGGGTTAGGGTTAGGGTTAGGGTTAGGGTTAGGTACATGCCATGCACAGCTGAGGTTTTCAGTTCCGTTTAGGGTTAGGTCTTTTAGAGTTAGGGTTAGGGTTAGGGTTAGGGTTAGGGTTAGGTACATGCCATGCACAGCTGAGGTTTTGAGTTCCCTTTAGGGTTAGGTCTCTTAGGGTTAGGGTTAGGGTTAGGGTTAGGTACATGCCATGCACAGCTGAGGTTTTGAGTTCCGTGTAGGGTTAGGTCTTTTAGGGTTAGGGTTACGGTTAGGGTTAGGGTTAGGGTTAGGGTTAGGGTTAGGGTTAGGGTTAGGTACATGCCATGCACAGCTGAGGTTTAGAGCTCCGTTTAGGGTTAGTTCTCTTAGGATAAGTTTTAGGGATAGGGTTAGGGTTAGGTTTAGGGTTAGGGTTAGGGTTAGGGTTAGGGTTAGGGTTAGGGTTAGGGTTAGGGTTAGGGTTAGGGTTAGGGTTAGGGTTAGGGTTAGGGTTAGGGTTAGGGTTAGGGTTATGTACATGCCATGCACAGCTGAGGTTTAGAGTTCCGTCTAGGGTTAGGCCTCTTAGGGTTAGGTTTTAGGTTAGGGTTAGGCTTAGGGTTAGGGT
>NW_026599599.1:2277500-2280000 GCF_023634155.1 Falco peregrinus | reverse complement strand
TTTAGGGTTAGGGTTAGGGTTAGGGTTAGGGTTAGGGTTAGGGTTAGGGTTAGGGTTAGGGTTAGGTACATGCCATGCACAGCTGAGGTTTAGAGCTCCGTTTAGGGTTAGCTCTCTTAGGGTAAGTTTTAGGGATAGGGTTAGGGTTAGGTTTAGGGTTAGGGTTAGGGTTAGGGTTAGGGTTAGGGTTAGGGTTAGGGTTAGGGTTAGGGTTAGGGTTAGGGTTAGGGTTAGGGTTAGGGTTAGGGTTATGTACATGCCATGCACAGCTGAGGTTTAGATTTCCGTCTAGGGTTAGGCCTCTTAAGGTCAGGATTAGGGTTAGGTTTTGGATTAGGGTTAGGGTTAGGGTTAGGGTTAGGGTTAGGTACATGCCATGCACAGCTGAGGTTTAGAGTTCCGTTTAGGGTTAGGTCTCTTAGGGTTAGGGTTAGGGTTAGGGTTAGGGTTAGGGTTAGGGTTAGGGTTAGGGTTAGGGTTAGGGTTAGGGTTAGGGTTAGGGTTATGTACATGCCATGCACAGCTGAGGTTTTGAGTTCCGTTTAGGGTTAGGTCTCTTAGGGTTAGGGTTGAGGTTAGGGTTAGGGTTAGGGTTAGGGTTAGGGTTAGGGTTAGGGTTAGGGTTAGGGTTAGGTACATGCCAAGCACAGATGAGGTTTTGAGTTCCGTTTAGGGTTAGGTCTCTTAGGTTTAGGGTTAAGGTTAGGGTTAGGGTTAGGTACATGCCATGCACAGCTGAGGTTTAGAGTTCCGTTTAGGGTTAGGTCTCTTAGGGTTAGGGTTAGGGTTAGGGTTAGGGTTAGGGTTAGGGTTAGGTTAGGGTTAGGGTTAGGGTAAGGTACATGCCTTGCACAGCTGAGGTTTTGAGTTCCGTGTAGAGTTAGGTCTCTTTGGGTTAGGGTTAGGGTTAGGGTTAGGGTTAGGGTTAGGGTTAGGGTTAGGGTTAAGGTTAGGGTTAGGGTTAGGGTTAGGGTTAGGGTTAGGGTTAGGGTTAGGGTTAGGGTTAGGGTTAGGGCTAGGGTTAGGGTTACGTACCTGCCATGCACAGCTGAGGTTGAGTTCCGTTTAGGGTTAGGCCTCTTAGTTTCAGGATTAGGGTTAGGATTAGGGTTAGGGTTAGGGTTAGGGTTAGGGTTAGGGTTAGGGTTAGGGTTAGGTACATGCCAAGCACAGCTGAGGTTTTGAGTTCCGTTTAGGGTTAGGTCTCTTAGGGTTAGGGTTAGGGTTAGGGTTAGGGTTAGGGTTAGGGTTAGGGTTAGGTACATGCCATGCACAGCTGAGGTTTAGAGTTCCGTTTAGGGTTAGGTCTTTTAGAGTTAGGGTTATGGTTAGGGTTAGGATTAGGGTTAGGGTTAGGGTTCGGGTTAGGTAAATGACATGCACAGCTGAGGTTTTCAGTTCCGTTTAGGGTTAGGTCTTTTAGGGTTAGGGTTAGGGTTAGGGTTAGGGTTAGGTACATGCCATGCACAGCTGAGGTTTTGAGTTCCGTTTAGGGTTAGGTCTCTTAGGGTTAGGGTTGAGGTTAGGGTTAGGGTTAGGGTTAGGGTTAGGGTTAGGGTTAGGGTTAGGGTTAGGGTTAGGTACATGCCAAGCACAGATGAGGTTTTGAGTTCCGTTTAGGGTTAGGTCTCTTAGGTTTAGGGTTAAGGTTAGGGTTAGGGTTAGGTACATGCCATGCACAGCTGAGGTTTAGAGTTCCGTTTAGGGTTAGGTCTCTTAGGGTTAGGGTTAGGGTTAGGGTTAGGGTTAGGGTTAGGGTTAGGTTAGGGTTAGGGTTAGGGTTAGGTACATGCCTTGCACAGCTGAGGTTTTGAGTTCCGTGTAGAGTTAGGTCTCTTTGGGTTAGGGTTAGGGTTAGGGTTAGGGTTAGGGTTAGGGTTAGGGTTAGGGTTAGGGTTAGGGTTAGGGTTAGGGTTAGGGTTAGGGTTAGGGTTAGGGTTAGGGTTAGGGTTAGGGCTAGGGTTAGGGTTACGTACCTGCCATGCACAGCTGAGGTTGAGTTCCGTTTAGGGTTAGGCCTCTTAGTTTCAGGATTAGGGTTAGGATTAGGGTTAGGGTTAGGGTTAGGGTTAGGGTTAGGGTTAGGGTTAGGGTTAGGTACATGCCAAGCACAGCTGAGGTTTTGAGTTCCGTTTAGGGTTAGGTCTCTTAGGGTTAGGGTTAGGGTTAGGGTTAGGGTTAGGGTTAGGGTTAGGGTTAGGTACATGCCATGCACAGCTGAGGTTTAGAGTTCCGTTTAGGGTTAGGTCTTTTAGGGTTAGGGTTATGGTTAGGATTAGGGTTAGGGTTAGGTACATGCCAAGCACAGCTGAGGTTTTGAGTTCCGTTTAGGGTTAGGTCTCTTAGGGTTAGGGTTAGGGTTAGGGTTAGGGTTAGGGTTAGGGTTAGGGTTAGGGTTAGGGTTAGGGTTAGGGTTAGGGTTATGTACCTGCCATGCACAGCTGAGGTTGAGTTCCGTTTAGGGTTAGGCGTCTTAGTGTCAGGATTAGGGTTAGGATTA
>NW_026599599.1:2262500-2265000 GCF_023634155.1 Falco peregrinus | reverse complement strand
TAGGGTTAGGGTTAGGTTTAGCGTTAGGGTTAGGTTTAGGGTTAGGGTTAGGGTTAGGGTTAGGGTTAGGGTTAGGGTTAGGGTTAGGGTTAGGGTTAGGGTTAGGGTTAGGGTTATGTACATGCCATGCACAGCTGAGGTTTAGATTTCCGTCTAGGGTTAGGCCTCTTAAGGTCAGGATTAGGGTTAGGTTTTGGATTAGGGTTAGGGTTAGGGTTAGGGTTAGGGTTAGGTACATGCCATGCACAGCTGAGGTTTAGAGTTCCGTCTAGGGTTAGGCCTCTTAGGGTCAGGATTAGGGTTAGGTTTAGGATTAGGGTTAGGGTTAGGGTTAGGGTTAGGGTTAGGGTTAGGTACATGCCATGCACAGCTGAGGTTTAGAGTTCCGTTTAGGGTTAGGTCTCTTAGGGTTAGGGTTAGGGTTAGGGTTAGGGTTAGGGTTAGGGTTAGGGTTAGGGTTAGGTACATGCCATGCACAGCTGAGGTTTAGAGTTCCGTTTAGGGTTAGGTCTCTTAGGGTTAGGGTTAGGGTTAGGGTTAGGGTTAGGGTTAGGGTTAGGGTTAGGGTTAGGGTTAGGTACATGCCATGCACAGATGAGGTTTTGAGTTCCGTTTAGTGTTAGGTCTCTTAGGGTTAGGGTTGAGGTTAGGGTTAGGGTTAGGGTTAGGGTTAGGGTTAGGGTTAGGGTTAGGGTTAGGTACATGCCAAGCACAGATGAGGTTTTGAGTTCCGTTTAGGGTTAGGTCTCTTAGGGTTAGGGTTAGGGTTAGGGTTAGGGTTAGGTACATGCCATGCACAGCTGAGGTTTTGAGTTCCGTGTGGGGTTAGGTCTTTTAGGGTTAGGGTTAGGGTTAGGGTTAGGGTTAGGGTTAGGGTTAGGGTTAGGGTTAGGGTTAGGTACATGCCATGCACAGCTGAGGTTTAGAGCTCCGTTTAGGGTTAGCTCTCTTAGGGTAAGTTTTAGGGATAGGGTTAGGGTTAGGTTTAGGGTTAGGGTTAGGGTTAGGGTTAGGGTTAGGGTTAGGGTTAGGGTTAGGGTTAGGGTTAAGGTTAGGGTTAGGGTTAGGGTTATGTACATGCCATGCACAGCTGAGGTTTAGATTTCCGTCTAGGGTTAGGCCTCTTAAGGTCAGGATTAGGGTTAGGTTTTGGATTAGGGTTAGGGTTAGGGTTAGGGTTAGGGTTAGGTACATGCCATGCACAGCTGAGGTTTAGAGTTCCGTTTAGGGTTAGGTCTCTTAGGGTTAGGGTTAGGGTTAGGGTTAGGGTTAGGGTTAGGGTTAGGGTTAGGGTTAGGGTTAGGGTTAGGGTTAGGGTTAGGGTTATGTACATGCCATGCACAGCTGAGGTTTAGAGTTCCGTTTAGTGTTAGGTCTCTTAGGGTTAGGGTTGAGGTTAGGGTTAGGGTTAGGGTTAGGGTTAGGGTTAGGGTTAGGGTTAGGTACATGCCAAGCACAGATGAGGTTTTGAGTTCCGTTTAGGGTTAGGTCTCTTAGGGTTAGGGTTGAGGTTAGGGTTAGGGTTAGGGTTAGGGTTAGGGTTAGGGTTAGGGTTAGGGTTAGGTACATGCCAAGCACAGATGAGGTTTTGAGTTCCGTTTAGGGTTAGGTCTCTTAGGTTTAGGGTTAAGGTTAGGGTTAGGGTTCGGTACATGCCATGCACAGCTGAGGTTTAGAGTTCCGTTTAGGGTTAGGTCTCTTAGGGTTAGGGTTAGGGTTAGGGTTAGGGTTAGGGTTAGGGTTAGGTTAGGGTTAGGGTTAGGGTTAGGTACATGCCTTGCACAGCTGAGGTTTTGAGTTCCGTGTAGGGTTAGGTCTCTTTGGGTTAGGGTTAGGGTTAGGGTTAGGGTTAGGGTTAGGGTTAGGGTTAGGGTTAGGGTTAGGGTTAGGGTTAGGGTTAGGGTTAGGGTTAGGGTTAGGGTTAGGGTTAGGGCTAGGGTTAGGGTTATGTACCTGCCATGCACAGCTGAGGTTGAGTTACGTTTAGGGTTAGGCCTCTTAGTTTCAGGATTAGGGTTAGGATTAGGGTTAGGGTTAGGGTTAGGGTTAGGGTTAGGGTTAGGTACATGCCAAGCACAGCTGAGGTTTAGAGTTCCGTTTAGGGTTAGGTCTCTTAGGGTTAGGGTTAGGGTTAGGGTTAGGGTTAGGGTTAGGGTTAGGGTTAGGTACATGCCATGCACAGCTGAGGTTTAGAGTTCCGTTTAGGGTTAGGTCTTTTAGGGTTAGGGTTATGGTTAGGATTAGGGTTAGGGTTAGGTACATGCCAAGCACAGCTGAGGTTTTGAGTTCCGTTTAGGGTTAGGTCTCTTAGGGTTAGGGTTAGGGTTAGGGTTAGGGTTAGGGTTAGGGTTAGGGTTAGGGTTAGGGTTAGGGTTAGGGTTAGGGTTAGGGTTATGTACCTGCCATGCACAGCTGAGGTTGAGTTCCGTTTAGGGTTAGGCGTCTTAGTGTCAGGATTAGGGTTAGGGTTAGGGTTAGGGTTAGGGTTAGGGTTAGGGTT
>NW_026599599.1:2242500-2257500 GCF_023634155.1 Falco peregrinus | reverse complement strand
GGTTAGGTACATGCCATGCACAGCTGAGGTTTTGAATTCCGTTTAGGGTTAGGTCTCTTAGGGTTAGGGTTAGGGTTAGGGTTAGGGTTAGGGTTAGGGTTAGGGTTAGGGTTAGGGTTAGGGTTAGGGTTAGGGTTAGGGTTAGGGTTAGGGTTAGGGTTAGGGTTAGGGTTAGGGTTAGGTTTAGGGTTAGGGTTAGGGTTATGTACATGCCATGCACAGCTGAGGTTTAGAGTTCCGTTTAGGGTTAGGTCTCTTAGGGTTAGGGTTGAGGTTAGGGTTAGGGTTAGGGTTAGGGTTAGGGTTAGGGTTAGGGTTAGGGTTAGGTACATGGCAAGCACAGATGAGGTTTTGAGTTCCGTTTAGGGTTAGGTCTCTTAGGTTTAGGGTTAGGGTTAGGGTTAGGGTTAGGTACATGCCATGCACAGCTGAGGTTTAGAGTTCCGTTTAGGGTTAGGTCTCTTAGGGTTAGGGTTAGGGTTAGGGTTAGGGTTAGGGTTAGGTTAGGGTTAGGGTTAGGGTTAGGTACATGCCTTGCACAGCTGAGGTTTTGAGTTCCGTGTAGGGTTAGGTCTCTTAGGGTTAGGGTTAGGGTTAGGGTTAGGGTTAGGGTTAGGGTTAGGGTTAGGGTTAGGGTTAGGGTTAGGGTTATGTACATGCCATGCACAGCTGAGGTTTAGATTTCCGTCTAGGGTTAGGCCTCTTAAGGTCAGGATTAGGGTTAGGTTTTGGATTAGGGTTAGGGTTAGGGTTAGGGTTAGGGTTAGGTACATGCCATGCACAGCTGAGGTTTAGAGTTCCGTTTAGGGTTAGGTCTCTTAGGGTTAGTGTTAGGGTTAGGGTTAGGGTTAGGGTTAGGGTTAGGGTTAGCGTTAGGGTTAGGGTTAGGGTTAGGGTTAGGGTTATGTACATGCCATGCACAGCTGAGGTTTAGAGTTCCGTTTAGTGTTAGGTCTCTTAGGGTTAGGGTTAGACTTAGGGTTAGGGTTAGGGTTAGGGTTAGGGTTAGGGTTAGGGTTAGGGTTAGGTACATGCCAAGCACAGATGAGGTTTTGAGTTCCGTTTAGGGTTAGGTCTCTTAGGGTTAGGGTTAAGGTTAGGGTTAGGGTTAGGGTTAGGGTTAGGGTTAGGGTTAGGGTTAGGGTTAGGGTTAGGTACATGCCAAGCACAGATGAGGTTTTGAGTTCCGTTTAGGGTTAGGTCTCTTAGGGTTAGGGTTGAGGTTAGGGTTAGGGTTAGGGTTAGGGTTAGGGTTAGGGTTAGGGTTAGGGTTAGGGTTAGGGTTAGGGTTAGGGTTAGGGTTAGGGTTAGGGTTAGGGTTAGGGCTAGGGTTAGGGTTACGTACCTGCCATGCACAGCTGAGGTTGAGTTCCGTTTAGGGTTAGGCCTCTTAGTTTCAGGATTAGGGTTAGGATTAGGGTTAGGGTTAGGGTTAGGGTTAGGGTTAGGGTTAGGGTTAGGTACATGCCAAGCACAGCTGAGGTTTTGAGTTCCGTTTAGGGTTAGGTCTCTTAGGGTTAGGGTTAGGGTTAGGGTTAGGGTTAGGGTTAGGGTTAGGGTTAGGTACATGCCATGCACAGCTGAGGTTTAGAGTTCCGTTTAGGGTTAGGTCTTTTAGGGTTAGGGTTATGGTTAGGATTAGGGTTAGGGTTAGGTACATGCCAAGCACAGATGAGGTTTAGAGTTCCGTTTAGGGTTAGGTCTCTTAGGGTTAGGGTTAGGGTTAGGGTTAGGGTTAGGGTTAGGGTTAGGGTTAGCGTTAGGGTTAGGGTTAGGGTTAGGGTTAGGGTTATGTACATGCCATGCACAGCTGAGGTTTAGAGTTCCGTTTAGTGTTAGGTCTCTTAGGGTTAGGGTTGAGGTTAGGGTTAGGGTTAGGGTTAGGGTTAGGGTTAGGGTTAGGGTTAGGGTTATGTACATGCCATGCACAGCTGAGGTTTTGAGTTCCGTTTAGGGTTAGGTCTCTTAGGGTTAGGGTTAGGGTTAGGGTTAGGGTTAGGGTTAGGGTTAGGGTTAGGGTTAGGTACATGCCATGCACAGCTGAGGTTTAGAGTTCCGTTTAGGGTTTGGTCTTTTAGGGTTAGGGTTAGGGTTAGGGTTAGGGTTAGGGTTAGGGTTAGGGTTAGGGTTAGGGTTAGGTACATGCCATGCACACCTGAGGTTTTGAGTTCCGTTTAGGGTTAGGTCTCTTAGGGTTAGGGTTAGGGTTAGGGTTAGGGTTAGGTACATGCCATGCACAGCTGAGCTTTTGAGTTCCGTGTAGGGTTAGGACTTTTAGGGTTAGGGTTAGGGTTAGGGTTAGGGTTAGGGTTAGGGTTAGGGTTAGGGTTAGGGTTAGGTACATGCCATGCACAGCTGAGGTTTAGAGCTCCGTTTAGGGTTAGCTCTCTTAGGGTAAGTTTTAGGGATAGGGTTAGGGTTAGGTTTAGAGTTAGGCTTAGGGTTAGGGTTAGGGTTAGGGTTAGGGTTAGGGTTAGGGTTAGGGTTAGGGTTAGGGTTAGGGTTAGGGTTATGTACATGCCATGCACAGCTGAGGTTTAGATTTCCGTCTAGGGTTAGGCCTCTTAAGGTCAGGATTAGGGTTAGGTTTTGGATTAGGGTTAGGGTTAGGGTTAGGGTTAGGGTTAGGTACATGCCATGCACAGCTGAGGTTTAGAGTTCCGTTTAGGGTTAGGTCTCTTAGGGTTAGGGTTAGGGTTAGGGTTAGGGTTAGGGTTAGGGTTAGGGTTAGGGTTAGGGTTAGGGTTAGGGTTAGGGTTATGTACATGCCATGCACAGCTGAGGTTTAGAGTTCCGTTTAGTGTTAGGTCTCTTAGGGTTAGGGTTGAGGTTAGGGTTAGGGTTAGGGTTAGGGTTAGGGTTAGGGTTAGGGTTAGGGTTAGGGTTAGGTACATGCCAAGCACAGATGAGGTTTTGAGTTCCGTTTAGGGTTAGGTCTCTTAGGGTTAGGGTTGAGGTTAGGGTTAGGGTTAGGGTTAGGGTTAGGGTTAGGGTTAGGGTTAGGGTTAGGTACATGCCAAGCACAGATGAGGTTTTGAGTTCCGTTTAGGGTTAGGTCTCTTAGGGTTAGGGTTAGGGTTAGGGTTAGGGTTAGGTACATGCCATGCACAGCTGAGGTTTTGAGTTCCGTGTGGGGTTAGGTCTTTTAGGGTTAGGGTTAGGGTTAGGGTTAGGGTTAGGGTTAGGGTTAGGGTTAGGGTTAGGGTTAGGGTTAGGTACATGCCATGCACAGCTGAGGTTTAGAGCTCCGTTTAGGGTTAGCTCTCTTAGGGTAAGTTTTAGGGATAGGGTTAGGGTTAGGTTTAGGGTTAGGGTTAGGGTTAGGGTTAGGGTTAGGGTTAGGGTTAGGGTTAGGGTTAGTGTTAAGGTTAGGGTTAGGGTTAGGGTTATGTACATGCCATGCACAGCTGAGGTTTAGATTTCCGTCTAGGGTTAGGCCTCTTAAGGTCAGGATTAGGGTTAGGTTTTGGATTAGGGTTAGGGTTAGGGTTAGGGTTAGGGTTAGGTACATGCCATGCACAGCTGAGGTTTAGAGTTCCGTTTAGGGTTAGGTCTCTTAGGGTTAGGGTTAGGGTTAGGGTTAGGGTTAGGGTTAGGGTTAGGGTTAGGGTTAGGGTTAGGGTTAGGGTTAGGGTTAGGGTTAGGGTTATGTACATGCCATGCACAGCTGAGGTTTAGAGTTCCGTTTAGTGTTAGGTCTCTTAGGGTTAGGGTTGAGGTTAGGGTTAGGGTTAGGGTTAGGGTTAGGGTTAGGGTTAGGGTTAGGTACATGCCAAGCACAGATGAGGTTTTGAGTTCCGTTTAGGGTTAGGTCTCTTAGGGTTAGGGTTGAGGTTAGGGTTAGGGTTAGGGTTAGGGTTAGGGTTAGGGTTAGGGTTAGGGTTAGGGTTAGGTACATGCCAAGCACAGATGAGGTTTTGAGTTCCGTTTAGGGTTAGGTCTCTTAGGTTTAGGGTTAAGGTTAGGGTTAGGGTTCGGTACATGCCATGCACAGCTGAGGTTTAGAGTTCCGTTTAGGGTTAGGTCTCTTAGGGTTAGGGTTAGGGTTAGGGTTAGGGTTAGGGTTAGGGTTAGGTTAGGGTTAGGGTTAGGGTTAGGTACATGCCTTGCACAGCTGAGGTTTTGAGTTCCGTGTAGGGTTAGGTCTCTTTGGGTTAGGGTTAGGGTTAGGGTTAGGGTTAGGGTTAGGGTTAGGGTTAGGGTTAGGGTTAGGGTTAGGGTTAGGGTTAGGGTTAGGGTTAGGGTTAGGGTTAGGGTTAGGGTTAGGGCTAGGGTTAGGGTTATGTACCTGCCATGCACAGCTGAGGTTGAGTTACGTTTAGGGTTAGGCCTCTTAGTTTCAGGATTAGGGTTAGGATTAGGGTTAGGGTTAGGGTTAGGGTTAGGGTTAGGGTTAGGTACATGCCAAGCACAGCTGAGGTTTAGAGTTCCGTTTAGGGTTAGGTCTCTTAGGGTTAGGGTTAGGGTTAGGGTTAGGGTTAGGGTTAGGGTTAGGGTTAGGTACATGCCATGCACAGCTGAGGTTTAGAGTTCCGTTTAGGGTTAGGTCTTTTAGGGTTAGGGTTATGGTTAGGATTAGGGTTAGGGTTAGGTACATGCCAAGCACAGCTGAGGTTTTGAGTTCCGTTTAGGGTTAGGTCTCTTAGGGTTAGGGTTAGGGTTAGGGTTAGGGTTAGGGTTAGGGTTAGGGTTAGGGTTAGGGTTAGGGTTAGGGTTAGGGTTAGGGTTAGGGTTATGTACCTGCCATGCACAGCTGAGGTTGAGTTCCGTTTAGGGTTAGGCGTCTTAGTGTCAGGATTAGGGTTAGGGTTAGGGTTAGGGTTAGGGTTAGGGTTAGGGTTAGCGTTAGGTTTAGGGTTAGGGTTAGGGTTAGGGTTAGGTACATGCAAAGCACAGCTGAGGTTTTGAGTTCCGTTTAGGGTTAGGTCTCTTAGGGTTAGGTTTAGGGTTAGGGTTAGGGTTAGGGTTAGGGTTAGGGTTAGGGTTAGGGTTAGGGTTAGGGTTAGGTACATGCCATGCACAGCTGAGGTTTAGAGTTCCGTTTAGGGTTAGGTCTTTTAGGGTTAGGGTTATGGTTAGGGTTAGGGTTAGGGTTAGGGTTAGGGTTAGGGTTAGGGTTAGGTACATGCCATGCACAGCTGAGGTTTTCAGTTCCGTTTAGGGTTAGGTCTTTTAGGGTTAGGGTTAGGGTTAGGGTTAGGGTTAGGTACATGCCATGCACAGCTGAGGTTTTGAGTTCCGTTTAGGGTTAGGTCTCTGAGGGTTAGGGTTAGACTTAGGGTTAGACTTAGGGTTAGGGTTAGGGTTAGGGTTAGGGTTAGTGTTAGGTATATGCCATGCACAGCTGAGGTTTAGAGTTCCGTGTAGGGTTAGGACTTTTAGGGTTAGGGTTAGACTTAGGGTTAGGGTTAGGGTTAGGGTTAGGGTTAGGGTTAGGTACATGCCATGCACAGCTGAGGTTTAGAGCTCCGTTTAGGGTTAGCTCTCTTAGGGTAAGTTTTAGGGATAGGGTTAGGGTTAGGGTCAGGATTAGGGTTAGGTTTTGGATTAGGGTTAGGGTTAGGGTTAGGGTTAGGGTTAGGGTTAGGGTTAGGGTTAGGGTTATGTACCTGCCATGCACAGCTGAGGTTGAGTTCCGTTTAGGGTTAGGTCACTTAGGGTAAGGGTTTAGGTTAGGGTTAGGCTTAGGGTTAGGGTTAGGGTTATGTACATACCATGCACAGCTGAGGTTTAGAGTTCCGTCTAGGGTTAGGCCTCTAAGGGTCAGGATTAGGGTTAGGTTTAGGATTAGGGCTAGGGTTAGGGTTAGGGTTAGGGTTAGGGTTAGGGTTAGGGTTAGGGTCAGGTGCATGCCAAGCACAGCTGAGGTTTTGAGTTCCGTTTAGGGTTAGGTCTCTTAGGGTTAGGGTTAGGGTTAGGGTTAGGGTTAGGGTTAGGGTTAGGGTTAGGGTTAGGGTTAGGGTTAGGGTTAGGTACATGCCTTGCACAGATGAGGTTTTGAGTTCCGTTTAGGGTTAGGTCTCTTAGGGTTAGGGTTAGGGTTAGGGTTAGGGTTAGGGTTAGGTTTAGGTTTAGGGTTAGGGTTAGGGTTATGTACATGCCATGCACAGCTGAGGTTTTAGAGTTCCGTGTAGGGTTAGGCCTCTTAGGGTCAGGATTAGGGTTAGGTTTAGGTTTAGGGTTAGGGTTAGGGTTAGGGTTAGGGTTATGTACATGCCATGCACAGCTGAGGTTTAGAGTTCCGTTTAGGGTTAGGTCACTTAGGGTTAGGGTTTAGGTTAGGGTTAGGCTTAGGGTTAGGGTTAGGGTTAGGGTTAGGGTTAGGGTTAGGGTTAGGGTTAGGGTCAGGTGCATGCCAAGCACAGCTGAGGTTTTGAGTTCCGTTTAGGGTTAGGTCTCTTAGGGTTAGGGTTAGGGTTAGGGTTAGGGTTAGGGTTAGGGTTAGGGTTAGGGTTAGGGTTAGGGTTAGGGTTAGGTACATGCCTTGCACAGATGAGGTTTTGAGTTCCGTTTAGGGTTAGGTCTCTTAGGGTTAGGGTTAGGGTTAGGGTTAGGGTTAGGTACATGCCATGCACAGCTGAGGTTTTGAGTTCCGTTTAGGGTTAGGTCTTTTAGGGTTAGGGTTAAGGTTAGGGATAGGGTTAGGGTTAGGTACATGCCATGCACAGCTGAGGTTTTGAATTCCGTTTAGGGTTAGGTCTCTTAGGGTTAGGGTTAGGGTTAGGGTTAGGGTTAGGGTTAGGGTTAGGGTTAGGGTTAGGGTTAGGGTTAGGGTTAGGGTTAGGGTTAGGGTTAGGGTTAGGGTTAGGGTTAGGGTTAGGGTTAGGTTTAGGGTTAGGGTTAGGGTTATGTACATGCCATGCACAGCTGAGGTTTAGAGTTCCGTTTAGGGTTAGGTCTCTTAGGGTTAGGGTTGAGGTTAGGGTTAGGGTTAGGGTTAGGGTTAGGGTTAGGGTTAGGGTTAGGGTTAGGTACATGGCAAGCACAGATGAGGTTTTGAGTTCCGTTTAGGGTTAGGTCTCTTAGGTTTAGGGTTAGGGTTAGGGTTAGGGTTAGGTACATGCCATGCACAGCTGAGGTTTAGAGTTCCGTTTAGGGTTAGGTCTCTTAGGGTTAGGGTTAGGGTTAGGGTTAGGGTTAGGGTTAGGTTAGGGTTAGGGTTAGGGTTAGGTACATGCCTTGCACAGCTGAGGTTTTGAGTTCCGTGTAGGGTTAGGTCTCTTAGGGTTAGGGTTAGGGTTAGGGTTAGGGTTAGGGTTAGGGTTAGGGTTAGGGTTAGGGTTAGGGTTAGGGTTATGTACATGCCATGCACAGCTGAGGTTTAGATTTCCGTCTAGGGTTAGGCCTCTTAAGGTCAGGATTAGGGTTAGGTTTTGGATTAGGGTTAGGGTTAGGGTTAGGGTTAGGGTTAGGTACATGCCATGCACAGCTGAGGTTTAGAGTTCCGTTTAGGGTTAGGTCTCTTAGGGTTAGTGTTAGGGTTAGGGTTAGGGTTAGGGTTAGGGTTAGGGTTAGCGTTAGGGTTAGGGTTAGGGTTAGGGTTAGGGTTATGTACATGCCATGCACAGCTGAGGTTTAGAGTTCCGTTTAGTGTTAGGTCTCTTAGGGTTAGGGTTAGACTTAGGGTTAGGGTTAGGGTTAGGGTTAGGGTTAGGGTTAGGGTTAGGGTTAGGTACATGCCAAGCACAGATGAGGTTTTGAGTTCCGTTTAGGGTTAGGTCTCTTAGGGTTAGGGTTAAGGTTAGGGTTAGGGTTAGGGTTAGGGTTAGGGTTAGGGTTAGGGTTAGGGTTAGGGTTAGGTACATGCCAAGCACAGATGAGGTTTTGAGTTCCGTTTAGGGTTAGGTCTCTTAGGGTTAGGGTTGAGGTTAGGGTTAGGGTTAGGGTTAGGGTTAGGGTTAGGGTTAGGGTTAGGGTTAGGGTTAGGGTTAGGGTTAGGGTTAGGGTTAGGGTTAGGGTTAGGGTTAGGGCTAGGGTTAGGGTTACGTACCTGCCATGCACAGCTGAGGTTGAGTTCCGTTTAGGGTTAGGCCTCTTAGTTTCAGGATTAGGGTTAGGATTAGGGTTAGGGTTAGGGTTAGGGTTAGGGTTAGGGTTAGGGTTAGGTACATGCCAAGCACAGCTGAGGTTTTGAGTTCCGTTTAGGGTTAGGTCTCTTAGGGTTAGGGTTAGGGTTAGGGTTAGGGTTAGGGTTAGGGTTAGGGTTAGGTACATGCCATGCACAGCTGAGGTTTAGAGTTCCGTTTAGGGTTAGGTCTTTTAGGGTTAGGGTTATGGTTAGGATTAGGGTTAGGGTTAGGTACATGCCAAGCACAGATGAGGTTTAGAGTTCCGTTTAGGGTTAGGTCTCTTAGGGTTAGGGTTAGGGTTAGGGTTAGGGTTAGGGTTAGGGTTAGGGTTAGCGTTAGGGTTAGGGTTAGGGTTAGGGTTAGGGTTATGTACATGCCATGCACAGCTGAGGTTTAGAGTTCCGTTTAGTGTTAGGTCTCTTAGGGTTAGGGTTGAGGTTAGGGTTAGGGTTAGGGTTAGGGTTAGGGTTAGGGTTAGGGTTAGGGTTATGTACATGCCATGCACAGCTGAGGTTTTGAGTTCCGTTTAGGGTTAGGTCTCTTAGGGTTAGGGTTAGGGTTAGGGTTAGGGTTAGGGTTAGGGTTAGGGTTAGGGTTAGGTACATGCCATGCACAGCTGAGGTTTAGAGTTCCGTTTAGGGTTTGGTCTTTTAGGGTTAGGGTTAGGGTTAGGGTTAGGGTTAGGGTTAGGGTTAGGGTTAGGGTTAGGGTTAGGTACATGCCATGCACACCTGAGGTTTTGAGTTCCGTTTAGGGTTAGGTCTCTTAGGGTTAGGGTTAGGGTTAGGGTTAGGGTTAGGTACATGCCATGCACAGCTGAGCTTTTGAGTTCCGTGTAGGGTTAGGACTTTTAGGGTTAGGGTTAGGGTTAGGGTTAGGGTTAGGGTTAGGGTTAGGGTTAGGGTTAGGGTTAGGTACATGCCATGCACAGCTGAGGTTTAGAGCTCCGTTTAGGGTTAGCTCTCTTAGGGTAAGTTTTAGGGATAGGGTTAGGGTTAGGTTTAGAGTTAGGCTTAGGGTTAGGGTTAGGGTTAGGGTTAGGGTTAGGGTTAGGGTTAGGGTTAGGGTTAGGGTTAGGGTTAGGGTTATGTACATGCCATGCACAGCTGAGGTTTAGATTTCCGTCTAGGGTTAGGCCTCTTAAGGTCAGGATTAGGGTTAGGTTTTGGATTAGGGTTAGGGTTAGGGTTAGGGTTAGGGTTAGGTACATGCCATGCACAGCTGAGGTTTAGAGTTCCGTTTAGGGTTAGGTCTCTTAGGGTTAGGGTTAGGGTTAGGGTTAGGGTTAGGGTTAGGGTTAGGGTTAGGGTTAGGGTTAGGGTTAGGGTTATGTACATGCCATGCACAGCTGAGGTTTAGAGTTCCGTTTAGTGTTAGGTCTCTTAGGGTTAGGGTTGAGGTTAGGGTTAGGGTTAGGGTTAGGGTTAGGGTTAGGGTTAGGGTTAGGGTTAGGGTTAGGTACATGCCAAGCACAGATGAGGTTTTGAGTTCCGTTTAGGGTTAGGTCTCTTAGGGTTAGGGTTGAGGTTAGGGTTAGGGTTAGGGTTAGGGTTAGGGTTAGGGTTAGGGTTAGGGTTAGGTACATGCCAAGCACAGATGAGGTTTTGAGTTCCGTTTAGGGTTAGGTCTCTTAGGGTTAGGGTTAGGGTTAGGGTTAGGGTTAGGTACATGCCATGCACAGCTGAGGTTTTGAGTTCCGTGTGGGGTTAGGTCTTTTAGGGTTAGGGTTAGGGTTAGGGTTAGGGTTAGGGTTAGGGTTAGGGTTAGGGTTAGGGTTAGGGTTAGGTACATGCCATGCACAGCTGAGGTTTAGAGCTCCGTTTAGGGTTAGCTCTCTTAGGGTAAGTTTTAGGGATAGGGTTAGGGTTAGGTTTAGGGTTAGGGTTAGGGTTAGGGTTAGGGTTAGGGTTAGGGTTAGGGTTAGGGTTAGTGTTAAGGTTAGGGTTAGGGTTAGGGTTATGTACATGCCATGCACAGCTGAGGTTTAGATTTCCGTCTAGGGTTAGGCCTCTTAAGGTCAGGATTAGGGTTAGGTTTTGGATTAGGGTTAGGGTTAGGGTTAGGGTTAGGGTTAGGTACATGCCATGCACAGCTGAGGTTTAGAGTTCCGTTTAGGGTTAGGTCTCTTAGGGTTAGGGTTAGGGTTAGGGTTAGGGTTAGGGTTAGGGTTAGGGTTAGGGTTAGGGTTAGGGTTAGGGTTAGGGTTAGGGTTAGGGTTATGTACATGCCATGCACAGCTGAGGTTTAGAGTTCCGTTTAGTGTTAGGTCTCTTAGGGTTAGGGTTGAGGTTAGGGTTAGGGTTAGGGTTAGGGTTAGGGTTAGGGTTAGGGTTAGGTACATGCCAAGCACAGATGAGGTTTTGAGTTCCGTTTAGGGTTAGGTCTCTTAGGGTTAGGGTTGAGGTTAGGGTTAGGGTTAGGGTTAGGGTTAGGGTTAGGGTTAGGGTTAGGGTTAGGGTTAGGTACATGCCAAGCACAGATGAGGTTTTGAGTTCCGTTTAGGGTTAGGTCTCTTAGGTTTAGGGTTAAGGTTAGGGTTAGGGTTCGGTACATGCCATGCACAGCTGAGGTTTAGAGTTCCGTTTAGGGTTAGGTCTCTTAGGGTTAGGGTTAGGGTTAGGGTTAGGGTTAGGGTTAGGGTTAGGTTAGGGTTAGGGTTAGGGTTAGGTACATGCCTTGCACAGCTGAGGTTTTGAGTTCCGTGTAGGGTTAGGTCTCTTTGGGTTAGGGTTAGGGTTAGGGTTAGGGTTAGGGTTAGGGTTAGGGTTAGGGTTAGGGTTAGGGTTAGGGTTAGGGTTAGGGTTAGGGTTAGGGTTAGGGTTAGGGTTAGGGTTAGGGCTAGGGTTAGGGTTATGTACCTGCCATGCACAGCTGAGGTTGAGTTACGTTTAGGGTTAGGCCTCTTAGTTTCAGGATTAGGGTTAGGATTAGGGTTAGGGTTAGGGTTAGGGTTAGGGTTAGGGTTAGGTACATGCCAAGCACAGCTGAGGTTTAGAGTTCCGTTTAGGGTTAGGTCTCTTAGGGTTAGGGTTAGGGTTAGGGTTAGGGTTAGGGTTAGGGTTAGGGTTAGGTACATGCCATGCACAGCTGAGGTTTAGAGTTCCGTTTAGGGTTAGGTCTTTTAGGGTTAGGGTTATGGTTAGGATTAGGGTTAGGGTTAGGTACATGCCAAGCACAGCTGAGGTTTTGAGTTCCGTTTAGGGTTAGGTCTCTTAGGGTTAGGGTTAGGGTTAGGGTTAGGGTTAGGGTTAGGGTTAGGGTTAGGGTTAGGGTTAGGGTTAGGGTTAGGGTTAGGGTTAGGGTTATGTACCTGCCATGCACAGCTGAGGTTGAGTTCCGTTTAGGGTTAGGCGTCTTAGTGTCAGGATTAGGGTTAGGGTTAGGGTTAGGGTTAGGGTTAGGGTTAGGGTTAGCGTTAGGTTTAGGGTTAGGGTTAGGGTTAGGGTTAGGTACATGCAAAGCACAGCTGAGGTTTTGAGTTCCGTTTAGGGTTAGGTCTCTTAGGGTTAGGTTTAGGGTTAGGGTTAGGGTTAGGGTTAGGGTTAGGGTTAGGGTTAGGGTTAGGGTTAGGGTTAGGTACATGCCATGCACAGCTGAGGTTTAGAGTTCCGTTTAGGGTTAGGTCTTTTAGGGTTAGGGTTATGGTTAGGGTTAGGGTTAGGGTTAGGGTTAGGGTTAGGGTTAGGGTTAGGTACATGCCATGCACAGCTGAGGTTTTCAGTTCCGTTTAGGGTTAGGTCTTTTAGGGTTAGGGTTAGGGTTAGGGTTAGGGTTAGGTACATGCCATGCACAGCTGAGGTTTTGAGTTCCGTTTAGGGTTAGGTCTCTGAGGGTTAGGGTTAGACTTAGGGTTAGACTTAGGGTTAGGGTTAGGGTTAGGGTTAGGGTTAGTGTTAGGTATATGCCATGCACAGCTGAGGTTTAGAGTTCCGTGTAGGGTTAGGACTTTTAGGGTTAGGGTTAGACTTAGGGTTAGGGTTAGGGTTAGGGTTAGGGTTAGGGTTAGGTACATGCCATGCACAGCTGAGGTTTAGAGCTCCGTTTAGGGTTAGCTCTCTTAGGGTAAGTTTTAGGGATAGGGTTAGGGTTAGGGTCAGGATTAGGGTTAGGTTTTGGATTAGGGTTAGGGTTAGGGTTAGGGTTAGGGTTAGGGTTAGGGTTAGGGTTAGGGTTAGGGTTAGGTTTAGGTTTAGGGTTAGGGTTAGGGTTATGTACATGCCATGCACAGCTGAGGTTTAGATTTCCGTCTAGGGTTAGGCCTCTTAGGGTCAGGATTAGGGTTAGGGTTAGGGTTAGTGTTAGGTTTAGGGTTAGGGTTAGGGTTAGGGTTATGCACATGCCATGCACAGCTGAGGTTTAGAGTTCCGTCTAGGGTTAGGCCTCTTAGGGTCAGGATTAGGGTTAGGTTTAGGATTAGGGTTAGGGTTAGGGTTAGGGTTAGGGTTAGGTACATGCCAAGCACAGCTGAGGTTTTGAGTTCCGTTTAGGGTTAGGTCTCTTAGGGTTAGGGTTAGGGTTAGGGTTAGGGTTAGGGTTAGGGTTAGGGTTAGGGTTAGGGTTAGTGTTAGGGTTAGGGTTAGGTACATGCCTTGCACAGCTGAGGTTTTGAGTTCCGTGTAGGGTTAGGTCTCTTTGGGTTAGGGTTAGGGTTAGGGTTAGGGTTAGGGTTAGGGTTAGGGTTAGGGTTAGGGTTAGGGTTAGGGTTAGGGTTAGGGTTAGGGTTAGGGTTAGGGTTAGGGTTAGGGTTAGGGTTAGGGCTAGGGTTAGGGTTACGTACCTGCCATGCACAGCTGAGGTTGAGTTACGTTTAGGGTTAGGCCTCTTAGTTTCAGGATTAGGGTTAGGATTAGGGTTAGGGTTAGGGTTAGGGTTAGGGTTAGGGTTAGGGTTAGGTACATGCCAAGCACAGCTGAGGTTTTGAGTTCCGTTTAGGGTTAGGTCTCTTAGGGTTAGGGTTAGGGTTAGGGTTAGGGTTAGGGTTAGGGTTAGGGTTAGGTACATGCCATGCACAGCTGAGGTTTAGAGTTCCGTTTAGGGTTAGGTCTTTTAGGGTTAGGGTTATGGTTAGGATTAGGGTTAGGGTTAGGTACATGCCAAGCACAGCTGAGGTTTTGAGTTCCGTTTAGGGTTAGGTCTCTTAGGGTTAGGGTTAGGGTTAGGGTTAGGGTTAGGGTTAGGGTTAGGGTTAGGGTTAGGGTTAGGGTTAGGGTTAGGTACATGCCTTGCACAGATGAGGTTTTGAGTTCCGTTTAGGGTTAGGTCTCTTAGGGTTAGGGTTAGGGTTAGGGTTAGGGTTAGGGTTAGGTTTAGGTTTAGGGTTAGGGTTAGGGTTATGTACATGCCATGCACAGCTGAGGTTTTAGAGTTCCGTGTAGGGTTAGGCCTCTTAGGGTCAGGATTAGGGTTAGGTTTAGGTTTAGGGTTAGGGTTAGGGTTAGGGTTAGGGTTATGTACATGCCATGCACAGCTGAGGTTTAGAGTTCCGTTTAGGGTTAGGTCACTTAGGGTTAGGGTTTAGGTTAGGGTTAGGCTTAGGGTTAGGGTTAGGGTTAGGGTTAGGGTTAGGGTTAGGGTTAGGGTTAGGGTCAGGTGCATGCCAAGCACAGCTGAGGTTTTGAGTTCCGTTTAGGGTTAGGTCTCTTAGGGTTAGGGTTAGGGTTAGGGTTAGGGTTAGGGTTAGGGTTAGGGTTAGGGTTAGGGTTAGGGTTAGGGTTAGGTACATGCCTTGCACAGATGAGGTTTTGAGTTCCGTTTAGGGTTAGGTCTCTTAGGGTTAGGGTTAGGGTTAGGGTTAGGGTTAGGTACATGCCATGCACAGCTGAGGTTTTGAGTTCCGTTTAGGGTTAGGTCTTTTAGGGTTAGGGTTAAGGTTAGGGATAGGGTTAGGGTTAGGTACATGCCATGCACAGCTGAGGTTTTGAATTCCGTTTAGGGTTAGGTCTCTTAGGGTTAGGGTTAGGGTTAGGGTTAGGCTTAGGGTTAGGGTTAGGGTTAGGGTTAGGGTTAGGGTTAGGGTTAGGGTTAGGGTTAGGGTTAGGGTTAGGGTTAGGGTTAGGGTTAGGGTTAGGGTTAGGTTTAGGGTTAGGGTTATGTACATGCCATGCACAGCTGAGGTTTAGAGTTCCGTTTAGGGTTAGGTCTCTTAGGGTTAGGGTTGAGGTTAGGGTTAGGGTTAGGGTTAGGGTTAGGGTTAGGGTTAGGGTTAGGTACATGGCAAGCACAGATGAGGTTTTGAGTTCCGTTTAGGGTTAGGTCTCTTAGGTTTAGGGTTAGGGTTAGGGTTAGGGTTAGGTACATGCCATGCACAGCTGAGGTTTAGAGTTCCGTTTAGGGTTAGGTCTCTTAGGGTTAGGGTTAGGGTTAGGGTTAGGGTTAGGGTTAGGTTAGGGTTAGGGTTAGGGTTAGGTACATGCCTTGCACAGCTGAGGTTTTGAGTTCCGTGTAGGGTTAGGTCTCTTAGGGTTAGGGTTAGGGTTAGGGTTAGGGTTAGGGTTAGGGTTAGGGTTAGGGTTAGGGTTAGGGTTAGGGTTATGTACATGCCATGCACAGCTGAGGTTTAGATTTCCGTCTAGGGTTAGGCCTCTTAAGGTCAGGATTAGGGTTAGGTTTTGGATTAGGGTTAGGGTTAGGGTTAGGGTTAGGGTTAGGGTTAGGGTTAGGGTTAGGGTCAGGTGCATGCCAAGCACAGATGAGGTTTTGAGTTCCGTTTAGGGTTAGGTCTTTTAGGGTTAGGGTTAGGGTTAGGGTTAGGGTTAGGGTTAGGGTTAGGGTTAGGGTTAGGGTTAGGGTTAGGTACATGCCAAGCACAGATGAGGTTTTGAGTTCCGTTTAGGGTTAGGTCTCTTAGGGTTAGGGTTGAGGTTAGGGTTAGGGTTAGGGTTAGGGTTAGGGTTAGGGTTAGGGTTAGGGTTAGGGTTAGGGTTAGGGTTAG
>NW_026599599.1:2220000-2230000 GCF_023634155.1 Falco peregrinus | reverse complement strand
GGGTTAGGGTTAGGTACATGCCATGCACAGCTGAGGTTTAGAGTTCCGTGTAGGGTTAGGCCTCTTAGGGTCAGGATTAGGGTTAGGTTTAGGGTTAGGGTTAGGGTTAGGGTTAGGGTTAGGGTTAGGGTTATGTACATGCCATGCACAGCTGAGGTTTAGAGTTCCGTTTAGGGTTAGGTCACTTAGGGTTAGGGTTTAGGTTAGGGTTAGGCTTAGGGTTAGGGTTAGGGTTATGTACATGCCATGCACAGCTGAGGTTTAGAGTTCCGTCTAGGGTTAGGCCTCTAAGGGTCAGGATTAGGGTTAGGTTTAGGATTAGGGTTAGGGTTAGGGTTAGGGTTAGGGTTAGGGTTAGGTACATGCCATGCACAGCTGAGGTTTAGAGTTCCGTTTAGGGTTAGGTCTCTTAGGGTTAGGGTTAGGGTTAGGGTTAGGGTTAGGTACATGCCATGCACAGCTGAGGTTTAGACTTCCGTTTAGGGTTAGGTCTCTTAGGGTTAGGGTTAGGGTTAGGGTTAGGGTTAGGGTTAGGGTTAGGGTTAGGGTTAGGGTTAGGGTTAGGGTTAGGTACATGCCAAGCACAGCTGAGGTTTAGAGTTCCGTTTAGGGTTAGGTCTCTTAGGGTTAGGGTTAAGGTTAGGGTTAGGGTTAGGGTTAGGGTTAGGGTTAGGGTTAGGGTTAGGGTTAGGGTTAGGGTTAGGTACATGCCAAGCACAGATGAGGTTAGGGTTAGGGTTAGGGTTAGGGTTAGGGTTAGGGTTAGGGTTAGGGTTAGGGTTAGGGTTAGGGTTAGGGTTAGGGTTAGGGTTAGGGTTAGGGTTAGGGTTAGGTACATGCCATGCACAGCTGAGGTTTAGAGTTCTGTTTAGGGTTAGCTCTCTTAGGGTCAGTTTTAGGGTTAGGGTTAGGGTTAGGGTTAGGGTTAGGGTTAGGGTTAGGGTTAGGGTTAGGGTTAGGGTTAGGGTTAGGGTTAGGGTTACGTACCTGCCATGCACAGCTGAGGTTGAGTTCCGTTTAAGGTTAGGCCTCTTAGTTTCAGGATTAGGGTTACGTTTAGGGTTAGGGTTAGGGTTAGGGTTAGGGTTAGGGTTAGGGTCAGCTGCATGCCAAGCACAGCTGAGGTTTTGAGTTCCGTTTAGGGTTAGGTCTCTTAGGGTTAGGGTTAGGGTTAGGGTTAGGGTTAGGGTTAGGGTTAGGGTTAGGGTTAGGGTTATGTACATTCCATGCACAGCTGAGGTTTAGAGTTCCGTCTAGGGTTAGGCCTCTTAGGGTCAGGATTAGGGTTAGGTTTAGGATTAGGGTTAGGGTTAGGGTTAGGGTTAGGGTTAGGGTTAGGGTTAGGGTTAGGGTTAGGTACATGCCAAGCACAGCTGAGGTTTTGGGTTCCCTTTAGGGTTAGGTCTCTTAGGGTTAGGGTTAGGGTTAGGGTTAGGGTTAGGGTTAGGGTTAGGGTTAGGGTTAGGGTTAGGGTTAGGGTTAGGGTTAGGGTTATGTACCTGCCATGCACAGCTGAGGTTGAGTTCCGTTTAGGGTTAGGCGTCTTAGTGTCAGGATTAGGGTTAGGTTTAGGGTAAGGGTTAGGGTTAGGGTTAGGGTTAGCGTTAGGTTTAGGGTTAGGGTTAGGGTTAGGGTTAGGTACATGCCAAGCACAGCTGAGGTTTTGAGTTCCGTTTAGGGTTAGGTCTCTTAGGGTTAGGGTTAGGGTTAGGGTTAGGGTTAGGGTTAGGGTTAGGGTTAGGGTTAGGGTTAGGGTTAGGGTTAGGGTTAGGGTTAGGGTTAGGTACATGCCATGCACAGCTGAGGTTTAGAGTTCCGTTTAGGGTTAGGTCTCTTAGGGTTAGGGTTAGGGTTAGGGTTAGGGTTAGGGTTAGGGTTAGGGTTAGGGTTATGTACCTGCCATACACAGCTGAGGTTGAGTTCCGTTTAGGGTTAGGCGTCTTAGTGTCAGGATTAGGGTTAGGATTAGGGTTAGGGTTAGGGTTAGGGTTAGGTACATGCCATGCACAGCTGAGGTTTAGAGTTCCGTTTAGGGTTAGGTCTCTTAGGGTTAGGGTTAGGGTTAGGGTTAGGGTAAGGGTTAGGATTAGGGTTAGGGTTAGGTACATGCCATGCACAGCTGAGGTTTAGAGTTCCGTTTAGGGTTAGGTCTCTTAGGGTTAGGGTTAGGGTTAGGGTTAGGGTTAGGGTTAGGGTTAGGGTTAGGGTTATGTACCTGCCATACACAGCTGAGGTTGAGTTCCGTTTAGGGTTAGGCGTCTTAGTGTCAGGATTAGGGTTAGGGTTAGGGTTAGGGTTAGGGTTAGGGTTAGGGTTAGGGTTAGGGTTAGGGTTAGGTACATGCCAAGCACAGCTGAGGTTTTGAGTTCCGTTTAGGGTTAGGTCTCTTAGGGTTAGGGTTTGGGTTAGGGTTAGGGTTAGGGTTAGGGTTAGGGTTAGGGTTAGGGTTAGGGTTAGGTACATGCCATGCACAGCTGAGGTTTTGAGTTCTGTTTAGGGTTAGGTCACTTAGGGTTAGGGTTTAGGTTAGGCTTAGGCTTAGGGTTAGGGTTAGGGTTACGTACATGCCATGCACAGCTGAGGTTTAGAGTTCCGTCTAGGGTTAGGCCTCTTAGGGTCAGGATTAGGGTTAGGTTTAGGATTAGGGTTAGGGTTAGGGTTAGGGTTAGGGTTAGGGTTAGGGTTAGGGTCAGCTGCATGCCAAGCACAGCTGAGGTTTTGAGTTCCGTTTAGGGTTAGGTCTCTTAGGGTTAGGGTTAGGGTTAGGGTTAGGGTTAGGGTTAGGGTTAGGGTTAGGGTTAGGGTTAGGGTTATGTACATTCCATGCACAGCTGAGGTTTAGAGTTCCGTCTAGGGTTAGGCCTCTTAGGGTCAGGATTAGGGTTAGGTTTAGGATTAGGGTTAGGGTTAGGGTTAGGGTTAGGGTTAGGGTTAGGGTTAGGGTTAGGGTTAGGGTTAGGTACATGCCAAGCACAGCTGAGGTTTTGAGTTCCGTTTAGGGTTAGGTCTCTTAGGGTTAGGGTTAGGGTTAGGGTTAGGGTTAGGTACATGCCATGCACAGCTGAGGTTTAGAGTTCCGTTTAGGGTTAGGTCTTTTAGGGTTAGGGTTAAGGTTAGGGATAGGGTTAGGGTTAGGTACATGCCATGCACAGCTGAGGTTTTGAATTCCGTTTAGGGTTAGGTCTCTTAGGGTTAGGGTTAGGGTTAGGGTTAGGGTTAGGGTTAGGGTTAGGGTTAGGGTTAGGGTTAGGTACATGCCATGCACAGCTGAGGTTTTGAGTTCCGTTTAGGGTTAGGTCTCTTAGGTTTAGGGTTAGGGTTAGGGTTAGGGTTAGGTACATGCCAAGCACAGCTGAGGTTTAGAGTTCCGTTTAGGGTTAGGTCTCTTAGGGTTAGGGTTAAGGTTAGGGTTAGGGTTAGGGTTAGGGTTAGGGTTAGGGTTAGGGTTAGGGTTAGGGTTAGGGTTAGGTACATGCCAAGCACAGATGAGGTTAGGGTTAGGGTTAGGGTTAGGGTTAGGGTTAGGGTTAGGGTTAGGGTTAGGGTTAGGGTTAGGGTTAGGGTTAGGGTTAGGGTTAGGGTTAGGGTTAGGTACATGCCATGCACAGCTGAGGTTTAGAGTTCTGTTTAGGGTTAGCTCTCTTAGGGTCAGTTTTAGGGTTAGGGTTAGGGTTAGGGTTAGGGTTAGGGTTAGGGTTAGGGTTAGGGTTAGGGTTAGGGTTAGGGTTAGGGTTAGGGTTACGTACCTGCCATGCACAGCTGAGGTTGAGTTCCGTTTAAGGTTAGGCCTCTTAGTTTCAGGATTAGGGTTACGTTTAGGGTTAGGGTTAGGGTTAGGGTTAGGGTTAGGGTTAGGGTCAGCTGCATGCCAAGCACAGCTGAGGTTTTGAGTTCCGTTTAGGGTTAGGTCTCTTAGGGTTAGGGTTAGGGTTAGGGTTAGGGTTAGGGTTAGGGTTAGGGTTAGGGTTAGGGTTATGTACATTCCATGCACAGCTGAGGTTTAGAGTTCCGTCTAGGGTTAGGCCTCTTAGGGTCAGGATTAGGGTTAGGTTTAGGATTAGGGTTAGGGTTAGGGTTAGGGTTAGGGTTAGGGTTAGGGTTAGGGTTAGGGTTAGGTACATGCCAAGCACAGCTGAGGTTTTGGGTTCCCTTTAGGGTTAGGTCTCTTAGGGTTAGGGTTAGGGTTAGGGTTAGGGTTAGGGTTAGGGTTAGGGTTAGGGTTAGGGTTAGGGTTAGGGTTAGGGTTAGGGTTATGTACCTGCCATGCACAGCTGAGGTTGAGTTCCGTTTAGGGTTAGGCGTCTTAGTGTCAGGATTAGGGTTAGGTTTAGGGTAAGGGTTAGGGTTAGGGTTAGGGTTAGCGTTAGGTTTAGGGTTAGGGTTAGGGTTAGGGTTAGGTACATGCCAAGCACAGCTGAGGTTTTGAGTTCCGTTTAGGGTTAGGTCTCTTAGGGTTAGGGTTAGGGTTAGGGTTAGGGTTAGGGTTAGGGTTAGGGTTAGGGTTAGGGTTAGGGTTAGGGTTAGGGTTAGGGTTAGGGTTAGGTACATGCCATGCACAGCTGAGGTTTAGAGTTCCGTTTAGGGTTAGGTCTCTTAGGGTTAGGGTTAGGGTTAGGGTTAGGGTTAGGGTTAGGGTTAGGGTTAGGGTTATGTACCTGCCATACACAGCTGAGGTTGAGTTCCGTTTAGGGTTAGGCGTCTTAGTGTCAGGATTAGGGTTAGGATTAGGGTTAGGGTTAGGGTTAGGGTTAGGTACATGCCATGCACAGCTGAGGTTTAGAGTTCCGTTTAGGGTTAGGTCTCTTAGGGTTAGGGTTAGGGTTAGGGTTAGGGTAAGGGTTAGGATTAGGGTTAGGGTTAGGTACATGCCAAGCACAGCTGAGGTTTTGAGTTCCGTTTAGGGTTAGGTCTCTTAGGGTTAGGGTTAGGGTTAGGGTTAGGGTTAGGGTTAGGGTTAGGGTTAGGGTTATGTACCTGCCATACACAGCTGAGGTTGAGTTCCGTTTAGGGTTAGGCGTCTTAGTGTCAGGATTAGGGTTAGGGTTAGGGTTAGGGTTAGGGTTAGGGTTAGGGTTAGGGTTAGGGTTAGGGTTAGGTACATGCCAAGCACAGCTGAGGTTTTGAGTTCCGTTTAGGGTTAGGTCTCTTAGGGTTAGGGTTTGGGTTAGGGTTAGGGTTAGGGTTAGGGTTAGGGTTAGGGTTAGGGTTAGGGTTAGGTACATGCCATGCACAGCTGAGGTTTTGAGTTCCGTTTAGGGTTAGGTCACTTAGGGTTAGGGTTTAGGTTAGGCTTAGGCTTAGGGTTAGGGTTAGGGTTACGTACATGCCATGCACAGCTGAGGTTTAGAGTTCCGTCTAGGGTTAGGCCTCTTAGGGTCAGGATTAGGGTTAGGTTTAGGATTAGGGTTAGGGTTAGGGTTAGGGTTAGGGTTAGGGTTAGGGTTAGGGTCAGCTGCATGCCAAGCACAGCTGAGGTTTTGAGTTCCGTTTAGGGTTAGGTCTCTTAGGGTTAGGGTTAGGGTTAGGGTTAGGGTTAGGGTTAGGGTTAGGGTTAGGGTTAGGGTTAGGGTTATGTACATTCCATGCACAGCTGAGGTTTAGAGTTCCGTCTAGGGTTAGGCCTCTTAGGGTCAGGATTAGGGTTAGGTTTAGGATTAGGGTTAGGGTTAGGGTTAGGGTTAGGGTTAGGGTTAGGGTTAGGGTTAGGGTTAGGTACATGCCAAGCACAGCTGAGGTTTTGAGTTCCGTTTAGGGTTAGGTCTCTTAGGGTTAGGGTTAGGGTTAGGGTTAGGGTTAGGTACATGCCATGCACAGCTGAGGTTTAGAGTTCCGTTTAGGGTTAGGTCTTTTAGGGTTAGGGTTAAGGTTAGGGATAGGGTTAGGGTTAGGTACATGCCATGCACAGCTGAGGTTTTGAATTCCGTTTAGGGTTAGGTCTCTTAGGGTTAGGGTTAGGGTTAGGGTTAGGGTTAGGGTTAGGGTTAGGGTTAGGGTTAGGGTTAGGTACATGCCATGCACAGCTGAGGTTTTGAGTTCCGTTTAGGGTTAGGTCTCTTAGGTTTAGGGTTAGGGTTAGGGTTAGGGTTAGGTACATGCCATGCACAGCTGAGGTTTAGCGTTCCGTTTAGGGTTAGGTCTCTTAGGGTTAGGGTTAGGGTTAGGGTTAGGGTTAGGTACATGCCTTGCACAGCTGAGGTTTTGAGTTCCGTGTAGGGTTAGGTCTCTTAGGGTTAGGGTTAGGGTTAGGGTTAGGGTTAGGGTTACGTACCTGCCATGCACAGCTGAGGTTGAGTTCCGTTTAAGGTTAGGCCTCTTAGTTTCAGGATTAGGGTTACATTTAGGGTTAGGGTTAGGGTTAGGGTTAGGGTTAGGGTTAGGGTTAGGGTTAGGGTTAGGTACATGCCAAGCACAGCTGAGGTTTTGAGTTCCGTTTAGGGTTAGGTCTCTTAGGGTTAGGGTTTGGGTTAGGGTTAGGGTTAGGGTTAGGGTTAGGGTTAGGGTTAGGGTTAGGGTTAGGGTTAGGTACATGCCATGCACAGCTGAGGTTTTGAGTTCCGTTTAGGGTTAGGTCACTTAGGGTTAGGGTTTAGGTTAGGCTTAGGCTTAGGGTTAGGGTTAGGGTTAGGTACATGCCATGCACAGCTGAGGTTTAGAGTTCCGTCTAGGGTTAGGCCTCTTAGTTTCAGGATTAGGGTTAGGTTTAGGATTAGGGTTAGGGTTAGGGTTAGGGTTAGGGTTAGGGTTAGGGTCAGCTGCATGCCAAGCACAGCTGAGGTTTTGAGTTCCGTTTAGGGTTAGGTCTCTTAGGGTTAGGGTTAGGGTTAGGGTTAGGGTTAGGGTTAGGGTTAGGGTTAGGGTTAGGGTTAGGGTTATGTACATTCCATGCACAGCTGAGGTTTAGAGTTCCGTCTAGGGTTAGGCCTCTTAGGGTCAGGATTAGGGTTAGGTTTAGGATTAGGGTTAGGGTTAGGGTTAGGGTTAGGGTTAGGGTTAGGGTTAGGGTTAGGGTTAGGGTTAGGTACATGCCAAGCACAGCTGAGGTTTAGAGTTCCGTTTAGGGTTAGGTCTCTTAGGGTTAGGGTTAGGGTTAGGGTTAGGGTTAGGTACATGCCATGCACAGCTGAGGTTTAGAGTTCCGTTTAGGGTTAGGTCTTTTAGGGTTAGGGTTAAGGTTAGGGTTAGGGTTAGGGTTAGGTACATGCCATGCACAGCTGAGGTTTTGAATTCCGTTTAGGGTTAGGTCTCTTAGGTTTAGGGTTAGGGTTAGGGTTAGGGTTAGGGTTAGGGTTAGGGTTAGGGTTAGGGTTAGGTACATGCCATGCACAGCTGAGGTTTTGAGTTCCGTTTAGGGTTAGGTCTCTTAGGTTTAGGGTTAGGGTTAGGGTTAGGGTTAGGTACATGCCATGCACAGCTGAGGTTTAGAGTTCCGTTTAGGGTTAGGTCTCTTAGGGTTAGGGTTAGGGTTAGGGTTAGGGTTAGGGTTAGGTACATGCCTTGCACAGCTGAGGTTTTGAGTTCCGTGTAGGGTTAGGTCTCTTAGGGTTAGGGTTAGGGTTAGGGTTAGGGTTAGGGTTAGGGTTAGAGTTAGGGTTAGGGTTAGGGTTAGGGTTAGGGTTAGGGTTAGGGTTAGGGTTAGGGTTAGGGTTAGGGTTAGGGACATGCCATGCACAGCTGAGGTTTAGAGTTCCGTTTAGGGTTAGGTCTCTTAGGGTTAGGGTTAGGGTTAGGGTTAGGGTTAGGGTTAGGGTTAGGGTTAGGGTTAGGGTTATGTACCTGCCATACACAGCTGAGGTTGAGTTCCGTTTAGGGTTAGGCGTCTTAGTGTCAGGATTAGGGTTAGGATTAGGGTTAGGGTTAGGGTTAGGGTTAGGTACATGCCAAGCACAGCTGAGGTTTAGAGTTCCGTTTAGGGTTAGGTCTCTTAGGGTTAGGGTTAGGGTTAGGGTTAGGGTAAGGGTTAGGGTTAGGGTTAGGGTTAGGTACATGCTAAGCACAGCTGAGGTTTTGAGTTCCGTTTAGGGTTAGGTCTCTTAGGGTTAGGGTTAGGGTTAGGGTTAGGGTTAGGGTTAGGGTTAGGGTTAGGTACATGCCATGCACAGCTGAGGTTTTGAGTTCCGTTTAGGGTTAGGTCACTTAGGGTTAGGGTTTAGGTTAGGCTTAGGCTTAGGGTTAGGGTTAGGGTTAGGTACATGCCATGCACAGCTGAGGTTTAGAGTTCCGTCTAGGGTTAGGCCTCTTAGGGTCAGGATTAGGGTTAGGTTTAGGATTAGGGTTAGGGTTAGGGTTAGGGTTAGGGTTAGGGTTAGGGTCAGCTGCATGCCAAGCACAGCTGAGGTTTTGAGTTCCGTTTAGGGTTAGGTCTCTTAGGGTTAGGGTTAGGGTTAGGGTTAGGGTTAGGGTTAGGGTTAGGGTTAGGGTTAGGGTTAGGGTTATGTACATTCCATGCACAGCTGAGGTTTAGAGTTCCGTCTAGGGTTAGGCCTCTTAGGGTCAGGATTAGGGTTAGGTTTAGGATTAGGGTTAGGGTTAGGGTTAGGGTTAGGGTTAGGGTTAGGGTTAGGGTTAGGGTTAGGGTTAGGGTTAGGTACATGCCAAGCACAGCTGAGGTTTTGAGTTCCGTTTAGGGTTAGGTCTCTTAGGGTTAGGGTTAGGGTTAGGGTTAGGGTTAGGTACATGCCATGCACAGCTGAGGTTTAGAGTTCCGTTTAGGGTTAGGTCTTTTAGGGTTAGGGTTAAGGTTAGGGATAGGGTTAGGGTTAGGTACATGCCATGCACAGCTGAGGTTTTGAATTCCGTTTAGGGTTAGGTCTCTTAGGTTTAGGGTTAGGGTTAGGGTTAGGGTTAGGGTTAGGGTTAGGGTTAGGGTTAGGTACATGCCATGCACAGCTGAGGTTTTGAGTTCCGTTTAGGGTTAGGTCTCTTAGGTTTAGGGTTAGGGTTAGGGTTAGGGTTAGGTACATGCCATGCACAGCTGAGGTTTAGCGTTCCGTTTAGGGTTAGGTCTCTTAGGGTTAGGGTTAGGGTTAGGGTTAGGGTTAGGTACATGCCTTGCACAGCTGAGGTTTTGAGTTCCGTGTAGGGTTAGGTCTCTTAGGGTTAGGGTTAGGGTTAGGGTTAGGGTTAGGTACATGCCATGCACAGCTGAGGTTTTGAGTTCCGTTTAGGGTTAGGTCTCTTAGGGTTGAGGTTAGGGTTAGGTTTAGGATTAGGGTTAGGGTTAGGGTTAGGGTTAGGGTTAGGGTTAGGGTTAGGGTTAGGTACATGCCAAGCACAGCTGAGGTTTTGAGTTCCGTTTAGGGTTAGGTCTCTTAGGGTTAGGGTTTGGGTTAGGGTTAGGGTTAGGGTTAGGGTTAGGGTTAGGGTTAGGGTTAGGGTTAGGTACATGCCATGCACAGCTGAGGTTTTGAGTTCCGTTTAGGGTTAGGTCACTTAGGGTTAGGGTTTAGGTTAGGCTTAGGCTTAGGGTTAGGGTTAGGGTTAGGTACATGCCATGCACAGCTGAGGTTTAGAGTTCCGTCTAGGGTTAGGTCTCTTAGGGTCAGGATTAGGGTTAGGTTTAGGATTAGGGTTAGGGTTAGGGTTAGGGTTAGGGTTAGGGTTAGGGTCAGCTGCATGCCAAGCACAGCTGAGGTTTTGAGTTCCGTTTAGGGTTAGGTCTCTTAGGGTTAGGGTTAGGGTTAGGGTTAGGGTTAGGGTTAGGGTTAGGGTTAGGGTTAGGGTTAGGGTTATGTACATTCCATGCACAGCTGAGGTTTAGAGTTCCGTCTAGGGTTAGGCCTCTTAGGGTCAGGATTAGGGTTAGGTTTAGGATTAGGGTTAGGGTTAGGGTTAGGGTTAGGGTTAGGGTTAGGGTTAGGGTTAGGGTTAGGTACATGCCAAGCACAGCTGAGGTTTAGAGTTCCGTTTAGGGTTAGGTCTCTTAGGGTTAGGGTTAGGGTTAGGGTTAGGGTTAGGTACATGCCATGCACAGCTGAGGTTTAGAGTTCCGTTTAGGGTTAGG
>NW_026599599.1:2192500-2195000 GCF_023634155.1 Falco peregrinus | reverse complement strand
CTGAGGTTTTGAGTTCCGTTTAGGGTTAGGTCTCTTAGGGTTAGGTTTAGGGTTAGGGTTAGGGTTAGGGTTAGGGTTAGGGTTAGGGTTAGGGTTAGGGTTAGGGTTAGGTACATGCCATGCACAGCTGAGGTTTAGAGTTCCGTTTAGGGTTAGGTCTTTTAGGGTTAGGGTTATGGTTAGGGTTAGGATTAGGGTTAGGGTTAGGGTTCGGGTTAGGTAAATGACATGCACAGCTGAAGTTTTCAGTTCCGTTTAGGGTTAGCTCTCTTAGGGTAAGTTTTAGGGATAGGGTTAGGGTTAGGTTTAGGGTTAGGGTTAGGGTTAGGGTTAGGGTTAGGGTTAGGGTTAGGGTTAGGGTTAGGGTTAGGGTTAGGGTTAGGGTTAGGGTTAGGGTTATGTACATGCCATGCACAGCTGAGGTTTAGAGTTCCGTTTAGTGTTAGGTCTCTTAGGGTTAGGGTTGAGGTTAGGGTTAGGGTTAGGGTTAGGGTTAGGGTTAGGGTTAGGGTTAGGTACATGCCAAGCACAGATGAGGTTTTGAGTTCCGTTTAGGGTTAGGTCTCTTAGGTTTAGGGTTAAGGGTAGGGTTAGGGTTAGGTACATGCCATGCACAGCTGAGGTTTAGAGTTCCGTTTAGGGTTAGGTCTCTTAGGGTTAGGGTTAGGGTTAGGGTTAGGGTTAGGGTTAGGGTTAGGTTAGGGTTAGGGTTAGGGTTAGGTACATGCCTTGCACAGCTGAGGTTTTGAGTTCCGTGTAGGGTTAGGTCTCTTTGGGTTAGGGTTAGGGTTAGGGTTAGGGTTAGGGTTAGGGTTAGGGTTAGGGTTAGGGTTAGGGTTAGGGTTAGGGTTAGGGTTAGGGTTAGGGTTAGGGTTAGAGCTAGGTTTAGGGTTACGTACCTGCCATGCACAGCTGAGGTTGAGTTCCGTTTAGGGTTAGGCCTCTTAGTTTCAGGATTAGGGTTAGGATTAGGGTTAGGGTTAGGGTTAGGGTTAGGGTTAGGGTTAGGGTTAGGGTTAGGTACATGCCAAGCACAGCTGAGGTTTTGATTTCCGTTTAGGGTTAGGTCTGTTAGGGTTAGGGTTAGGGTTAGGGTTAGGGTTAGGGTTAGGGTTAGGGTTAGGGTTAGGGTTAGGTACATGCCATGCACAGCTGAGGTTTGGAGTTCCGTTTAGGGTTAGGTCTTTTAGGGTTAGGGTTATGGTTAGGATTAGGGTTAGGGTTAGGTACATGCCAAGCACAGCTGAGGTTTTGAGTTCCGTTTAGGGTTAGGTCTCTTAGGGTTAGGGTTAGGGTTAGGGTTAGGGTTAGGGTTAGGGTTAGGGTTAGGGTTAGGGTTAGGGTTAGGGTTAGGGTTAGGTACATGCCATGCACAGCTGAGGTTGAGTTCCGTTTAGGGTTAGGCGTCTTAGTGTCAGGATTAGGGTTAGGATTAGGGTTAGGGTTAGGGTTAGGGTTAGGGTTAGGGTTAGGGTTAGCGTTAGGTTTAGGGTTAGGGTTAGGGTTAGGGTTAGGTACATGCAAAGCACAGCTGAGGTTTTGAGTTCCGTTTAGGGTTAGGTCTCTTAGGGTTAGGTTTAGGGTTAGGGTTAGGGTTAGGGTTAGGGTTAGGGTTAGGGTTAGGGTTAGGGTTAGGGTTAGGGTTAGGTACATGCCATGCACAGCTGAGGTTTAGAGTTCCGTTTAGGGTTAGGTCTTTTAGGGTTAGGGTTATGGTTAGGGTTAGGATTAGGGTTAGGGTTAGGGTTCGGGTTAGGTAAATGACATGCACAGCTGAAGTTTTCAGTTCCGTTTAGGGTTAGCTCTCTTAGGGTAAGTTTTAGGGATAGGGTTAGGGTTAGGTTTAGGGTTAGGGTTAGGGTTAGGGTTAGGGTTAGGGTTAGGGTTAGGGTTAGGGTTAGGGTTAGGGTTAGGGTTAGGGTTAGGGTTATGTACATGCCATGCACAGCTGAGGTTTAGAGTTCCGTTTAGTGTTAGGTCTCTTAGGGTTAGGGTTGAGGTTAGGGTTAGGGTTAGGGTTAGGGTTAGGGTTAGGGTTAGGGTTAGGTACATGCCAAGCACAGATGAGGTTTTGAGTTCCGTTTAGGGTTAGGTCTCTTAGGTTTAGGGTTAAGGGTAGGGTTAGGGTTAGGTACATGCCATGCACAGCTGAGGTTTAGAGTTCCGTTTAGGGTTAGGTCTCTTAGGGTTAGGGTTAGGGTTAGGGTTAGGGTTAGGGTTAGGGTTAGGTTAGGGTTAGGGTTAGGGTTAGGTACATGCCTTGCACAGCTGAGGTTTTGAGTTCCGTGTAGGGTTAGGTCTCTTTGGGTTAGGGTTAGGGTTAGGGTTAGGGTTAGGGTTAGGGTTAGGGTTAGGGTTAGGGTTAGGGTTAGGGTTAGGGTTAGGGTTAGGGTTAGGGTTAGGGTTAGGGTTAGGGTTAGAGCTAGGGTTAGGGTTACGTACCTGCCATGCACAGCTGAGGTTGAGTTCCGTTTAGGGTTAGGCCTCTTAGTTTCAGGAT
>NW_026599599.1:2175000-2177500 GCF_023634155.1 Falco peregrinus | reverse complement strand
CGTTTAGGGTTAGGTCTCTTAGGGTTAGGGTTAGGGTTAGGGTTAGGGTTAGGGTTAGGGTTAGGGTTAGGGTTAGGGTTAGGGTTAGGGTTAGGGTTAGGGTTAGGGTTAGGGTTAGGGTTAGGGTTAGGGTTAGGGCTAGGGTTAGGGTTACGTACCTGCTATGCACAGCTGAGGTTGAGTTCCGTTTAGGGTTAGGCCTCTTAGTTTCAGGATTAGGGTTAGGGTTAGGGTTAGGGTTAGGGTTAGGGTTAGGGTTAGGGTTAGGTACATGCCAAGCACAGCTGAGGTTTTGAGTTCCGTTTAGGGTTAGGTCTCTTAGGGTTAGGGTTAGGGTTAGGGTTAGGGTTAGGTCTCTTAGGTTTAGGGTTAGGGTTAGGTACATGCCATGCACAGCTGAGGATTAGAGTTCCGTTTAGGGTTAGGTCTTTTAGGGTTAGGGTTAGGGTTAGGGTTAGGGTTAGGGTTAGGGTTAGGGTTAGGGTTAGGTACATACCATGCACAGCTGAGGTTTTCAGTTCCGTTTAGGGTTAGGTCTTTTAGGGTTAGGGTTAGGGTTAGGGTTAGGGTTAGGTACATGCCATGCACAGCTGAGGTTTTGAGTTCCGTTTAGGGTTAGGTCTCTTAGGGTTAGGGTTAGGGTTAGGGTTAGGGTTAGGGTTAGGGTTAGGGTTAGGGTTAGGGTTAGGGTTAGGGTTACGGTTAGGGTTAGGGTTAGGTACATGCCTTGCACAGCTGAGGTTTAGAGCTCCATTTAGGGTTAGCTCTCTTAGGGTAAGTTTTAGGGATAGGGTTAGGGTTAGGTTTAGGGTTAGGGTTAGGGTTAGGGTTAGGGTTAGGGTTAGGGTTAGGGTTAGGGTTAGGGTTAGGGTTAGGGTTAGGGTTAGGTTTAGGGTTAGGGTTAGGGTTATGTACATGCCATGCACAGCTGAGGTGTAGAGTTCCGTTTAGGGTTAGGCCTCTTAGGGTCAGGATTAGGGTTAGGTTTAGGATTAGGGTTAGGGTTAGGGTTAGGGTTAGGGTTAGGGTTAGGTACATGCCAAGCACAGATGAGGTTTTGAGTTCCGTTTAGGGTTAGGTCTCTTAGGGTTAGGGTTAGCGTTAGGGTTAGGTACATGCCATGCACAGCTGAGGTTTAGAGTTCCGTTTAGGGTTAGGTCTATTAGGGTTAGGGTTAGGGTTAGGGTTAGGGTTAGGGTTAGGGTTAGGGTTAGGTACATGCCATGCACAGCTGAGGTTTTGAGTTCCGTTTAGGGTTAGGTCTCTTAGGGTTAGGGTTAGGTTTAGGGTTAGTGTTAGGTCTCTTAGGTTTAGGGTTAGGGTTAGGTACATGCCATGCACAGCTGAGGTTTAGAGTTCCGTTTAGGGTTAGGTCTTTTAGGGTTAGGGTTAGGGTTAGGGTTAGGGTTAGGGTTAGGGTTAGGGTTAGGGTTAGGGTTAGGGTTAGGTACATACCATGCACAGCTGAGGATTTCAGTTCCGTTTAGGGTTAGGTCTTTTAGGGTTAGGGTTAGGGTTAGGGTTAGGGTTAGGGTTAGGGTTAGGGTTAGGGTTAGGTACATGCAAAGCACAGCTGAGGTTTAGAGTTCCGTTTAGGGTTATGTCTCTTAGGGTTAGGGTTAGGGTTAGGGTTAGGGTTAAGGTTAGGGTTAGGGTTAGGGTTAGGGTTAGGGTTAGGGTTAGGGCTAGGGTTAGGGTTAGGGTTAGGGTTAGGGTTAGGGTTAGGGTTAGGGTTAGGGTTAGGGTTAGGGTTAGGGTTAGGGTTAGGGTTAGCATTAGGTTTAGGGTTAGGGTTAGGGTTAGGGTTAGGGTTAGGTACATGCCAAGCACAGCTGAGGTTTTGAGTTCCGTTTAGGGTTAGGTCTTTTAGGGTTAGGGTTAGGGTTAGGGTTAGGGTTAGGTACATGCCATGTACAGCTGAGGTTTAGAGTTCCGTTTAGGGTTAGGTCTTTTAGGGTTAGGGTTAGGGTTAGGGTTAGGGTTAGGGTTAGGGTTAGGGTTAGGGTTAAAGTTAGGGTTAGGGTTAGGGTTAGGGTTAGGGTTAGGGCTAGGGTTAGGGTTACGTACCTGCTATGCACAGCTGAGGTTGAGTTCCGTTTAGGGTTAGGCCTCTTAGTTTCAGGATTAGGGTTAGGGTTAGGGTTAGGGTTAGGGTTAGGGTTAGGGTTAGGTACATGCCAAGCACAGCTGAGGTTTTGAGTTCCGTTTAGGGTTAGGTCTCTTAGGGTTAGGGTTAGGGTTAGGGTTAGGGTTAGGGTTAGGTCTCTTAGGTTTAGGGTTAGGGTTAGGTACATGCCATGCACAGCTGAGGATTAGAGTTCCGTTTAGGGTTAGGTCTTTTAGGGTTAGGGTTAGGGTTAGGGTTAGGGTTAGGGTTAGGGTTAGGGTTAGGGTTAGGTACATACCATGCACAGCTGAGGTTTTCAGTTCCGTTTAGGGTTAGGTCTTTTAGGGTTAGGGTTAGGGTTAGGGTTAGGGTTAGGGTTAGGGTTAGGTACAT
>NW_026599599.1:2105000-2140000 GCF_023634155.1 Falco peregrinus | reverse complement strand
AGGGTTAGGGTTACGGTTAGGGTTACGGTTAGGGTTAGGGTTAGGGTTACCTACATGCCATGCACAGCTGAGGTTTAGAGTTCCGTTTAGGGTTAGGGTTAGGGTTAGGGTTAGGGTTAGGGTTAGGGTTAGGGTTAGGGTTAGGTACATGCCATGCACAGCTGAGGTTTAGAGTTGCGTTTAGGGTTAGACCTCTTAGGGTCAGGATTAGGGTTAGGTTTAGCGTTAGGGTTAGGGTTAGGTTTAGGGTTAGGGTTAGGGTTAGGGTTATGTACATGCCATGCACAGCTGAGGTTTAGAGTTCCATTTAGGGATAGGCCTCTTAGGGTCAGGATTAGGGTTAGGCTTAGGGTTAGGGTTAGGGTTAGGGTTAGGGTTAGGGTTAGGGTTAGGGTTAGGGTTAGGGTTAGGGTTAGGGTTACGGTTTCGGTTAGGCTTACGGTTACCTACATGCCATGCACAGCTGAGGTTTTGAGCTCCGTTTAGGGTTAGGCCTCTTAGGGTTAGGGTTAGGGTTAGGGTTAGGGTTAGGGTTAGGGTTAGGGTTAGGGTTAGGGTTAGGGTTAGGGTTAGGGTTAGGGACATGCCATGCACAGCTGAGGTTTAGAGTTCCGTTTAGGGTTAGGACTTTTAGGGTTAGGGTTAGGGTTAGGGTTAGGGTTAGGGTTAGGGTTAGGTACATGCCATGCACAGCTGAGGTTTAGAGTTCCGTTTAGGGTTAGGCCTCTTAGGGTCAGGATTAGGGTTAGGGTTAGGGTTAGGGTTAGGGTTAGGGTTAGGGTTACGGTTACGGTTACGGTTACGGTTACGGTTACGGTTACGGTTAGGGTTAGGGATACCTACATGCCATGCACAGCTGAGGTTTAGAGCTCCGTTTAGGGTTAGGCCTCTTAGGGTTAGGGTTAGGGTTAGGGTTAGGGTTAGGGTTAGGGTTAGGGTTAGGGTTAGGGTTAGGGTTAGGGTTAGGGTTAGGGTTAGGTACATGCCATGCACAGCTGAGGTTTAGAGTTCCGTTTAGGGTTACGTCTTTACGGGTTAGGGTTAGGGTTAGGGTTAGGGTTACGGTTAGGGTTACGGTTAGGGTTAGGGTTAGGGTTACCTACATGCCATGCACAGCTGAGGTTTAGAGTTCCGTTTAGGGTTAGGGTTAGGGTTAGGGTTAGGGTTAGGGTTAGGGTTAGGGTTAGGGTTAGGGTTAGGTACATGCCATGCACAGCTGAGGTTTAGAGTTGCGTTTAGGGTTAGACCTCTTAGGGTCAGGATTAGGGTTAGGTTTAGCGTTAGGGTTAGGGTTAGGTTTAGGGTTAGGGTTAGGGTTAGGGTTATGTACATGCCATGCACAGCTGAGGTTTAGAGTTCCATTTAGGGATAGGCCTCTTAGGGTCAGGATTAGGGTTAGGGTTAGGGTTAGGGTTAGGGTTAGGGTTAGGGTTAGGGTTAGGGTTAGGGTTAGGGTTAGGATTATGGTTTCGGTTAGGCTTACGGTTACCTACATGCCATGCACAGCTGAGGTTTTGAGCTCCGTTTAGGGTTAGGCCTCTTAGGGTTAGGGTTAGGGTTAGGGTTAGGGTTAGGGTTAGGGTTAGGGTTAGGGTTAGGGTTAGGGTTAGGGTTAGGGTTAGGGACATGCCATGCACAGCTGAGGTTTAGAGTTCCGTTTAGGGTTAGGACTTTTAGGGTTAGGGTTAGGGTTAGGGTTAGGGTTAGGGTTAGGGTTAGGGTTAGGTACATGCCATGCACAGCTGAGGTTTAGAGTTCCGTTTAGTGTTAGGTCTCTTAGGGTTACGGTTAGGGTTAGGGTTAGGGTTAGGGTTAAGGTTAGGGTTAGGGTTAGGGTTACCTACATGCCATGCACAGCTGAGGTTTAGAGCTCCGTTTAGGGTTAGGCCTCTTAGGGTCAGGATTAGGGTTAGGGTTATAGTTAGGGTTA
Organism: Falco peregrinus; assembly: GCF_023634155.1. Lineage (NCBI taxonomy): Eukaryota > Metazoa > Chordata > Aves > Falconiformes > Falconidae > Falco > Falco peregrinus. The sequence continues at coordinate 2,138,070 of NW_026599599.1, read as the reverse complement.
GGGTTAGGGTTAGGGTTAGGGTTAGGGTTAGGGTTAGGGTTAGGGTTAGGGTTACTTACATGCCATGCACAGCTGAGGTTTAGAGTTGCGTTTAGGGTTAGGCCTCTTAGGGTCAGGATTAGGGCTAGGTTTAGGGTTAGGGTAAGGGTTAGGTTTAGGGTTAGGGTTAGGGTTAGGGTTATGTACATGCCATGCACAGCTGAGGTTTAGAGTTCCATTTAGGGATAGGCCTCTTAGGGTCAGGATTAGGGTTAGGGTTAGGGTTAGGGTTACGGTTAGGGTTACGGTTAGGGTTAGGCTTACGGTTACCTACATGCCATGCACAGCTGAGGTTTAGAGCTCCGTTTAGGGTTAGGCCTCTTAGGGTTAGGGTTAGGGTTAGGGTTAGGGTTAGGGTTATGTACATGCCATGCACAGCTGAGGTTTAGATTTCCGTTTAGTGTTAGGTCTTTTAGGGTTAGGGTTAGGGTTAGGGTTAGGGTTAGGGTTAGGGTTAGGGTTAGGGTTAGGTACATGCCATGCACAGCTGAGGTTTAGAGTTCCGTTTAGTGTTAGGTCTCTTAGGGTTACGGTTAGGGTTACGGTTAGGGTTAGGGTTAGGGTTATGCACATGCCATGCACAGCTGAGGTTTTGAGTTCCGTTTAGGGTTAGGCCTCTTAGGGTCAGGATTAGGGTTAGGGTTAGGGTTAGGGTTAGGGTTAGGGTTAGGGTTAGGTACATGCCATGCACAACTGAAGTTTTGAGTTCCGTTTAGGGTTAGGCCTCTTAGGGTCAGTCTTAGGGTTAGGGTTAGGGTTAGGGTTAGGGTTAAGGTTACGGTTAGGGTTAGGTTTAGGGTTAGGGTTACGTACATGCCATGCACAGCTGAGGTTTAGAGTTGCATTTAGGGTTAGGCCTCTTAGGGTCAGGATTAGGGTTAGGGTTAGGGTTAGGGTTAGGGTTAGGGTTAGGGTTAGGGTTAGGGTTAGGGTTATGTACATGCCATGCACAGCTGAGGTTTAGAGTTCCGTTTAGTGTTAGGTCTTTTAGGGTTAGGGTTAGGGTTAGGGTTAGGGTTAGGGTTAGGGTTAGGGTTAGGTACATGCCATGCACAGCTGAGGTTTAGAGTTCCGTTTAGTGTTAGGTCTCTTAGGGTTACGGTTAGGGTTACGGTTAGGGTTAGGGTTAGGGTTATGCACATGCCATGCACAGCTGAGGTTTTGAGTTCCGTTTAGGGTTAGGCCTCTTAGGGTCAGGATTAGGGTTAGGGTTAGGGTTAGGGTTAGGGTTAGGATTAAGGTTACGGTTAGGGTTAGGTTTAGGGTTAGGGTTACGTACATGCCATGCACAGCTGAGGTTTAGAGTTGCATTTAGGGTTAGGCCTCTTAGGGTCAGGATTAGGGTTAGGGTTAGGGTTACCTACATGCCATGCAGAGCTGAGGTTTAGAGTTCCTTCTAGGGATAGGCCTCATAGGGTTAGGGTTAGGGTTAGGGTTAGGGTTAGGGTTAGGGTTAGGGTTACCTACATGCCATGCACAGCTGAGGTTTAGAGTTCCGTTTAGGGTTAGGCCTCTTAGGGTCAGGATTAGGGTTAGGTTTAAGGTTAGGGTTAGGGTTAGAGTTAGGGTTATGTACATGCCATGCACAGCTGAGGTTTAGAGTTCCGTTTAGGGATGGGCCTCTTAGGGTCAGGATTAGGGTTAGGGTTAGGGTTAGGGTTAGGGTTAGGGTTAGGGTTAGGGTTACGGTTACGGTTACGGTTACGGTTACGGTTACGGTTACGGTTAGGGTTAGGGTTACCTACATGCCATGCACAGCTGAGGTTTAGAGCTCCGTTTAGGGTTAGGCCTCTTAGGGTTAGGGTTAGGGTTAGGGTTAGGGTTAGGGTTAGGGTTAGGGTTAGGGTTAGGGTTACGGTTAGGGTTAGGGTTAGGGTTAGGGTTAGGGTTAGGGTTAGGGTTAGGGACATGCCATGCACAGCTGAGGTTTAGAGTTCCGTTTAGGGTTAGGACTTTTAGGGTTAGGGTTAGGGTTAGGGTTAGGGTTAGGGTTAGGGTTAGGTACATGCCATGCACAGCTGAGGTTTAGAGTTCCGTTTAGTGTTAGGTCTCTTAGGGTTACGGTTAGGGTTACGGTTAGGGTTAGGGTTAGGGTTATGCACATGCCATGCACAGCTGAGGTTTACTGTTCCGTTTAGGGTTAGGCCTCTTAGGGTCAGGATTAGGGTTAGGGTTAGGGTTAGGGTTAGGGTTAGGGTTAGGGTTAGGGTTACGTACATGCCATGCACAGCTGAGGTTTTGAGTTCCGTTTAGGGTTAGGTCTCTTAGGGTTAGGGTTAGGGTTAGGGTTAGGGTTAGGGTTAGGGTTAGGGTTAGGGTTAGGGTTACGTACATGCCATGCACAGCTGAGGTTTAGAGCTCCGTTTAGGGTTAGGCCTCTTAGGGTCAGGATTAGGGTTAGGGTTATAGTTAGGGTTAGGGTTAGGGTTAGGGTTAGGGATAGGGGTTAGGGTTAGGGTTAGGGTTAGGGTTACTTACATGCCATGCACAGCTGAGGTTTAGATTGCATTTAGGGTTAGGCCTCTTAGGGTCAGGATTAGGGCTAGGTTTAGGGTTAGGGTAAGGGTTAGGTTTAGGGTTAGGGTTAGGGTTAGGGTTATGTACATGCCATGCACAGCTGAGGTTTAGAGCTCCGTTTAGGGATAGGCCTCTTAGGGTCAGGATTAGGGTTAGGGTTAGGGTTAGGGTTAGGGTTAGGTACATGCCATGCACAACTGAAGTTTTGAGTTCCGTTTAGGGTTAGGCCTCTTAGGGTCAGTCTTAGGGTTAGGGTTAGGGTTAGGGTTAGGGTTAAGGTTACGGTTAGGGTTAGGTTTAGGGTTAGGGTTACGTACATGCCATGCACAGCTGAGGTTTAGAGTTGCATTTAGGGTTAGGCCTCTTGGGGTCAGGATTAGGGTTAGGGTTAGGGTTAGGTACATGCCATGCACAGCTGAGGTTTAGAGTTCCTTCTAGGGATAGGCCTCATAGGGTTAGGGTTAGGGTTAGGGTTAGGGTTAGGGTTAGGGTTAGGGTTACCTACATGCCATGCACAGCTGAGGTTTAGAGTTCCGTTTAGGGTTAGGCCTCTTAGGGTCAGGATTAGGGTTAGGTTTAAGGTTAGGGTTAGGGTTAGGGTTAGGGTTATGTACATGCCATGCACAGCTGAGGTTTAGAGTTCCGTTTAGGGATGGGCCTCTTAGGGTCAGGATTAGGGTTAGGGTTAGGGTTAGGGTTAGGGTTAGGGTTAGGGTTAGGGTCAGGATTAGGGTTAGTGTTATGGTTAGGGTTAGGGTTAGGGTTAGGGTTAGGGTTACCTACATGCCATGCACAGCTGAGGTTTAGAGCTCCGTTTAGGGTTAGGCCTCTTAGGGTTAGGGTTAGGGTTAGGGTTAGGGTTAGGGTTAGGGTTAGGGTTAGGGTTAGGGTTACGGTTAGGGTTAGGGTTAGGGTTAGGGTTAGGGTTAGGGTTAGGGTTAGGGTTAGGGACATGCCATGCACAGCTGAGGTTTAGAGTTCCGTTTAGGGTTAGGACTTTTAGGGTTAGGGTTAGGGTTAGGGTTAGGGTTAGGGTTAGGGTTAGGTACATGCCATGCACAGCTGAGGTTTAGAGTTCCGTTTAGTGTTAGGTCTCTTAGGGTTAGGGTTAGGGTTAGGGTTAGGGTTAGGGTTAGGGTTAGGTACATGCCATGCACAGCTGAGGTTTAGAGTTCCGTTTAGGGTTAGCTCTCTTAGGGTCAGTTTTAGGGTTAGGGTTAGGGTTAGGGTTAGGGTTAGGGTTAGGGTTAGGGTTAGGGTTACGTACATGCCATGCACAGCTGAGGTTTTGAGTTCCGTTTAGGGTTAGGTCTCTTAGGGTTAGGGTTAGGGTTAGGGTTAGGGTTAGGGTTAGGGTTAGGGTTAGGGTTAGGGTTACCTACATGCCATGCACAGCTGAGGTTTAGAGCTCCGTTTAGGGTTAGGCCTCTTAGGGTCAGGATTAGGGTTAGGGTTATAGTTAGGGTTAGGGTTAGGGTTAGGGTTAGGGATAGGGGTTAGGGTTAGGGTTAGGGTTAGGGTTACTTACATGCCATGCACAGCTGAGGTTTAGATTGCATTTAGGGTTAGGCCTCTTAGGGTCAGGATTAGGGCTAGGTTTAGGGTTAGGGTAAGGGTTAGGTTTAGGGTTAGGGTTAGGGTTAGGGTTATGTACATGCCATGCACAGCTGAGGTTTAGAGCTCCGTTTAGGGATAGGCCTCTTAGGGTCAGGATTAGGGTTAGGGTTAGGGTTAGGGTTAGGGTTACGGTTAGGGTTACGGTTAGGGTTAGGCTTACGGTTACCTACATGCCATGCACAGCTGAGGTTTAGAGCTCCGTTTAGGGTTAGGCCTCTTAGGGTTAGTGTTAGGGTTAGGGTTAGGGTTAGGGTTAGGGACATGCCATGCACAGCTGAGGTTTAGAGTTCCGTTTAGGGTTAGGTCTTTTAGGGTTAGGGTTAGGGTTAGGGTTAGGGTTAGGGTTAGGGTTAGGTACATGCCATGCACAGCTGAGGTTTAGAGTTCCGTTTAGTGTTAGGTCTCTTAGGGTTACGGTTAGGGTTACGGTTAGGGTTAGGGTTAGGGTTATGCACATGCCATGCACAGCTGAGGTTTTGAGTTCCGTTTAGGGTTAGGCCTCTTAAGGTCAGGATTAGGTTTAGGGTTAGGGTTAGGGTTAGGGTTAGGGTTAGGGTTAGGTACATGCCATGCACAACTGAAGTTTTGAGTTCCGTTTAGGGTTAGGCCTCTTAGGGTCAGTCTTAGGGTTAGGGTTAGGGTTAGGGTTAGGGTTAAGGTTACGGTTAAGGTTAGGTTTAGGGTTAGGGTTAGGGTTCTGCACATGCCATGCACAGCTGAGGTTTAGAGTTGCATTTAGGGTTAGGCCTCTTAGGGTCAGGATTAGGGTTAGGGTTAGGGTTACCTACATGCCATGCACAGCTGAGGTTTAGAGTTCCTTTTAGGGATAGCCCTCATAGGGTTAGGGTTAGGGTTAGGGTTAGGGTTAGGGTTAGGGTTAGGGTTACCTACATGCCATGCACAGCTGAGGTTTAGAGTTCCGTTTAGGGTTAGGCCTCTTAGGGTCAGGATTAGTGTTAGGTTTAAGGTTAGGGTTAGGGTTAGGGTTAGGGTTATGTACATGCCATGCACAGTTGAGGTTTAGAGTTCCGTTTAGGGATGGGCCTCTTAGGGTCAGGATTAGGGTTAGGGTTAGGATTAGGGTTAGGGTTAGGGTTAGGGTTACGGTTACGGTTACGGTTACGGTTACGGTTACGGTTACGGTTAGGGTTAGGGTTACCTACATGCCATGCACAGCTGAGGTTTAGAGTTCCGTTTAGGGTTAGGCCTCTTAGGGTTAGGGTTAGGGTTAGGGTTAGGGTTAGGGTTAGGGTTAGGGTTAGGGTTAGGGTTAGGGTTAGGGTTAGGGTTAGGTACATGCCATGCACAGCTGAGGTTTAGAGTTCCGTTTAGGGTTAGGTCTTTAAGGGTTAGGGTTAGGGTTAGGGTTAGGTTTAGGGTTAGGGTTAGGGTTAGGTACATGCCATGCACAGCTGAGGTTTAGAGTTCCGTTTAGTGTTAGATCTCTTAGGGTTACGGTTAGGGTTACGGTTAGGGTTAGGGTTAGGGTTACCTACATGCCATGCACAGCTGAGGTTTAGAGTTCCGTTTAGGGTTAGGGTTAGGGTTAGGGTTAGGGTTAGGGTTAGGGTTAGGGTTAGGTACATGCCATGCACAGCTGAGGTTTAGAGTTGCGTTTAGGGTTAGACCTCTTAGGGTCAGGATTAGGGTTAGGTTTAGGGTTAGGGTTAGGGTTAGGTTTAGGGTTAGGGTTAGGGTTAGGGTTATGTACATGCCATGCACAGCTGAGGTTTAGAGTTCCATTTAGGGATAGGCCTCTTAGGGTCAGGATCAGGGTTAGGGTTAGGGTTAGGGTTAGGGTTAGGGTTAGGGTCAGGATTAGGGTTAGGGTTAGGGTTAGGGTTAGGGTTACGGTTTCGGTTAGGCTTACGGTTACCTACATGCCATGCACAGCTGAGGTTTAGAGCTCCGTTTAGGGTTAGGCCTCTTAGGGTTAGGGTTAGGGTTAGGGTTAGGGTTAGGGTTAGGGTTAGGGTTACGGTTAGGGTTAGGGTTAGGGTTAGGGTTAGGGACATGCCATGCACAGCTGAGGTTAAGAGTTCCGTTTAGGGTTAGGATTTTTAGGGTTAGGGTTAGGGTTAGGGTTAGGCTTACGGTTACCTACATGCCATGCACAGCTGAGGTTTAGAGCTCCGTTTAGGGTTAGGCCTCTTAGAGTTAGGGTTAGGGTTAGGGTTAGGGTTAGGGTTAGGGTTAGGGTTAGGGTTAGGGTTAGGGACATGCCATGCACAGCTGAGGTTTAGAGTTCCGTTTAGGGTTAGGTCTTTTAGGGTTAGGGTTAGGGTTAGGGTTAGGGTTAGGGTTAGGGTTAGGGTTAGGTACATGCCATGCACAGCTGAGGTTTAGAGTTCCGTTTAGTGTTAGGTCTCTTAGGGTTACGGTTAGGGTTACGGTTAGGGTTAGGGTTAGGGTTATGCACATGCCATGCACAGCTGAGGTTTTGAGTTCCGTTTAGGGTTAGGCCTCTTAAGGTCAGGATTAGGTTTAGGGTTAGGGTTAGGGTTAGGGTTAGGGTTAGGGTTAGGGTTAGGGTTAGGGTTAGGTACATGCCATGCACAACTGAAGTTTTGAGTTCCGTTTAGGGTTAGGCCTCTTAGGGTCAGTCTTAGGGTTAGGGTTAGGGTTAGGGTTAGGGTTAAGGTTACGGTTAAGGTTAGGTTTAGGGTTAGGGTTAGGGTTATGCACATGCCATGCACAGCTGAGGTTTAGAGTTGCATTTAGGGTTAGGCCTCTTAGGGTCAGGATTAGGGTTAGGGTTAGGGTTACCTACATGCCATGCACAGCTGAGGTTTAGAGTTCCTTTTAGGGATAGCCCTCATAGGGTTAGGGTTAGGGTTAGGGTTAGGGTTAGGGTTAGGGTTAGGGTTACCTACATGCCATGCACAGCTGAGGTTTAGAGTTCCGTTTAGGGTTAGGCCTCTTAGGGTCAGGATTAGTGTTAGGTTTAAGGTTAGGGTTAGGGTTAGGGTTAGGGTTATGTACATGCCATGCACAGTTGAGGTTTAGAGTTCCGTTTAGGGATGGGCCTCTTAGGGTCAGGATTAGGGTTAGGGTTAGGATTAGGGTTAGGGTTAGGGTTAGGGTTAGGGTTAGGGTTACGGTTACGGTTACGGTTACGGTTACGGTTACGGTTAGGGTTAGGGTTACCTACATGCCATGCACAGCTGAGGTTTAGAGCTCCGTTTAGGGTTAGGCCTCTTAGGGTTAGGGTTAGGGTTAGGGTTAGGGTTAGGGTTAGGGTTAGGGTTAGGGTTAGGGTTAGGGTTAGGTACATGCCATGCACAGCTGAGGTTTAGAGTTCCGTTTAGGGTTAGGTCTTTAAGGGTTAGGGTTAGGGTTAGGGTTAGGGTTACGGTTAGGGTTACGGTTAGGGTTAGGTACATGCCATGCACAGCTGAGGTTTAGAGTTCCGTTTAGTGTTAGGTCTCTTAGGGTTACGGTTAGGGTTACGGTTAGGGTTAGGGTTAGGGTTACCTACATGCCATGCACAGCTGAGGTTTAGAGTTCCGTTTAGGGTTAGGGTTAGGGTTAGGGTTAGGGTTAGGGTTAGGGTTAGGGTTAGGGTTAGGTACATGCCATGCACAGCTGAGGTTTAGAGTTGCGTTTAGGGTTAGACCTCTTAGGGTCAGGATTAGGGTGAGGTTTAGGGTTAGGGTTAGGGTTAGGTTTAGGGTTAGGGTTAGGGTTAGGGTTATGTACATGCCATGCACAGCTGAGGTTTAGAGTTCCATTTAGGGATAGGCCTCTTAGGGTCAGGATTAGGGTTAGGGTTAGGGTTAGGGTTAGGGTTAGGGTTAGGGTCAGGATTAGGGTTAGGGTTAGGGTTAGGGTTAGGGTTACGGTTTCGGTTAGGCTTACGGTTACCTACATGCCATGCACAGCTGAGGTTTTGAGCTCCGTTTAGGGTTAGGCCTCTTAGGGTTAGGGTTAGGGTTAGGGTTAGGGTTAGGGTTAGGGTTAGGGTTAGGGTTAGGGTTAGGGTTAGGGTTAGGGTTAGGGACATGCCATGCACAGCTGAGGTTAAGAGTTCCGTTTAGGGTTAGGACTTTTAGGGTTAGGGTTAGGGTTAGGGTTAGGGTTAGGGTTAGGTACATGCCATGCACAGCTGAGGTTTAGAGTTCCGTTTAGTGTTAGGTCTCTTAGGGTTACGGTTAGGGTTACGGTTAGGGTTAGGGTTAGGGTTATGCACATGCCATGCACAGCTGAGGTTTAGTGTTCCGTTTAGGGTTAGGCCTCTTAGGGTCAGGATTAGGGTTAGGGTTAGGGTTAGGGTTAGGGTTAGGGTTAGGGTTAGGGTTAGGGTTACGTACATGCCATGCACAGCTGAGGTTTAGAGTTCCGTTTAGGGTTAGGTCTCTTAGGGTTAGGGTTAGGGTTAGGGTTAGGGTTAGGGTTAGGGTTAGGGTTAGGGTTACTTACATGCCATGCACAGCTGAGGTTTAGATTGCATTTAGGGTTAGGCCTCTTAGGGTCAGGATTAGGGCTAGGTTTAGGGTTAGGGTAAGGGTTAGGTTTAGGGTTAGGGTTAGGGTTAGGGTTATGTACATGCCATGCACAGCTGAGGTTTAGAGTTCCATTTAGGGATAGGCCTCTTAGGGTCAGGATTAGGGTTAGGGTTAGGGTTAGGGTTAGGGTTACGGTTAGGGTTACGGTTAGGGTTAGGCTTACGGTTACCTACATGCCATGCACAGCTGAGGTTTAGAGCTCCTTATAGTGTTAGGCCTCTTAGGGTTAGGGTTAGGGTTAGGGTTAGGGTTAGGGTTAGGGTTAGGTACATGCCATGCACAGCTGAGGTTTAGAGTTCCGTTTAGGGTTAGGTCTCTTAGGGTCAGGGTTAGGGTTAGGGTTAGGGTTAGGGTTAGGGTTAGGTACATGCCATGCACAGCTGAGGTTTAGAGTTCCGTTTTGGGTTAGGCCTCTTAGGGTCAGGGTTAGGGTTACGGTTAGGGTTAGGGTTAGGGTTATGCACATGCCATGCACAGCTGAGGTTTTGAGTTCCGTTTAGGGTTAGGCCTCTTAAGGTCAGAATTAGGGTTAGGGTTAGGGTTAGGGCTAGGGTTAGGGTTAGGGTTAGGTACATGCCATGCACAACTGAAGTTTTGAGTTCCGTTTAGGGTTAGGCCTCTTAGGGTCAGTCTTAGGGTTAGGGTTAGGGTTAGGGTTAGGGTTAAGGTTACGGTTAGGGTTAGGTTTAGGGTTAGGGTTACGTATATGCCATGCACAGCTGAGGTTTAGAGTTGCATTTAGGGTTAGGCCTCTTGGGGTCAGGATTAGGGTTAGGGTTAGGGTTACCTACATGCCATGCACAGCTGAGGTTTAAAGTTCCTTTTAGGGATAGGCCTCATAGGGTTAGGGTTAGGGTTAGGGTTAGGGTTAGGGTTAGGGTTAGGGTTAACTACATGCCATGCACAGCTGAGGTTTAGAGTTCCGTTTAGGGATAGGCCTCTTAGGGTCAGGATTAGGGTTAGGTTTAGGGTTAGGGTTAGGGTTAGGGTTAGGGTTATGTACATGCCATGCACAGCTGAGGTTTAGAGTTCCGTTTAGGGATGGGCCTCTTAGGGTCAGGATTAGGGTTAGGGTTAGGGTTAGGGTTAGGGTTAGGGTTAGGGTTAGGGTTAGGGTTACGGTTACGGTTACGGTTACGGTTACGGTTACGGTTACGGTTAGGGTTAGGGTTACCTACATGCCATGCACAGCTGAGGTTTTGAGCTCCGTTTAGGGTTAGGCCTCTTAGGGTTAGGGTTAGGGTTAGGGTTAGGGTTAGGGTTAGGGTTAGGGTTAGGGTTAGGGTTAGGGTTAGGTACATGCCATGCACAGCTGAGGTTTAGAGTTCCGTGTAGTGTTAGGTCTCATAGGGTTAGGGTTAGGTTTAGGGTGAGGGTTAGGGTTAGGGTTAGGGTTAGGGTTAGGTACATGCCATGCACAGCTGAGGTTTAGAGTTCCGTTTAGTGTTAGGTCTGTTAGGGTTACGGTTAGGGTTACGGTTAGGGTTAGGGTTAGGGTTACCTACATGCCATGCACAGCTGAGGTTTAGAGTTCCGTTTAGGGTTAGGCCTCTTAGGGTCAGGATTAGGGTTAGGGTTAGGGTTAGGGTTAGGGTTAGGGTTAGGGTTAGGGTTAGGGTTAGGTACATGCCATGCACAGCTGAGGTTAGGGTTAGGGTTAGGGTTAGGGTAAGGGTTAGGGTTAGGGTTAGGGTTAGGGTTAGGGTTAGGGTTAGGGTTAGGGTTAGGTACATGCCATGCACAGCTGAGGTTTAGAGTTGCGTTTAGGGTTAGACCTCTTAGGGTCAGGATTAGGGTTAGGTTTAGGGTTAGGGTTAGGGTTAGGGTTAGGGTTAGGGTTAGGGTTAGGGTTATGTACATGCCATGCACAGCTGAGGTTTAGAGTTCCATTTAGGGATAGGCCTCTTAGGGTCAGGATTAGGGTTAGGGTTAGGGTTAGGGTTAGGGTTAGGGTTAGGGTCAGGATTAGGGTTAGGGTTAGGGTTAGGGTTAGGGTTACGGTTTCGGTTAGGCTTACGGTTACCTACATGCCATGCACAGCTGAGGTTTTGAGCTCCGTTTAGGGTTAGGCCTCTTAGGGTTAGGGTTAGGGTTAGGGTTAAGGTTAGGGTTAGGGTTAGGGTTACGGTTAGGGTTAGGGTTAGGGTTAGGGTTAGGGACATGCCATGCACAGCTGAGGTTAAGAGTTCCGTTTAGGGTTAGGACTTTTAGGGTTAGGGTTAGGGTTAGGGTTAGGGTTAGGGTTAGGTACATGCCATGCACAGCTGAGGTTTAGAGTTCCGTTTAGTGTTAGGTCTCTTAGGGTTACGGTTAGGGTTACGGTTAGGGTTAGGGTTAGGGTTATGCACATGCCATGCACAGCTGAGGTTTAGTGTTCCGTTTAGGGTTAGGCCTCTTAGGGTCAGGATTAGGGTTAGGGTTAGGGTTAGGGTTAGGGTTAGGGTTAGGGTTAGGGTTAGGGTTACGTACATGCCATGCACAGCTGAGGTTTAGAGTTCCGTTTAGGGTTAGGTCTCTTAGGGTTAGGGTTAGGGTTAGGGTTAGGGTTAGGGTTAGGGTTAGGGTTAGGGTTAGGGTTACTTACATGCCATGCACAGCTGAGGTTTAGATTGCATTTAGGGTTAGGCCTCTTAGGGTCAGGATTAGGGCTAGGTTTAGGGTTAGGGTAAGGGTTAGGTTTAGGGTTAGGGTTAGGGTTAGGGTTATGTACATGCCATGCACAGCTGAGGTTTAGAGTTCCATTTAGGGATAGGCCTCTTAGGGTCAGGATTAGGGTTAGGGTTAGGGTTAGGGTTAGGGTTACGGTTAGGGTTACGGTTAGGGTTAGGCTTACGGTTACCTACATGCCATGCACAGCTGAGGTTTAGAGCTCCGTTTAGTGTTAGGCCTCTTAGGGTTAGGGTTAGGGTTAGGGTTAGGGTTAGGGTTAGGGTTAGGTACATGCCATGCACAGCTGAGGTTTAGAGTTCCGTTTAGGGTTAGGTCTCTTAGGGTCAGGGTTAGGGTTAGGGTTAGGGTTAGGGTTAGGGTTAGGTACATGCCATGCACAGCTGAGGTTTAGAGTTCCGTTTTGGGTTAGGCCTCTTAGGGTCAGGGTTAGGGTTACGGTTAGGGTTAGGGTTAGGGTTATGCACATGCCATGCACAGCTGAGGTTTTGAGTTCCGTTTAGGGTTAGGCCTCTTAAGGTCAGAATTAGGGTTAGGGTTAGGGTTAGGGCTAGGGTTAGGGTTAGGGTTAGGTACATGCCATGCACAACTGAAGTTTTGAGTTCCGTTTAGGGTTAGGCCTCTTAGGGTCAGTCTTAGGGTTAGGGTTAGGGTTAGGGTTAGGGTTAAGGTTACGGTTAGGGTTAGGTTTAGGGTTAGGGTTACGTACATGCCATGCACAGCTGAGGTTTAGAGTTGCATTTAGGGTTAGGCCTCTTGGGGTCAGGATTAGGGTTAGGGTTAGGGTTACCTACATGCCATGCACAGCTGAGGTTTAAAGTTCCTTTTAGGGATAGGCCTCATAGGGTTAGGGTTAGGGTTAGGGTTAGGGTTAGGGTTAGGGTTAGGGTTAACTACATGCCATGCACAGCTGAGGTTTAGAGTTCCGTTTAGGGATAGGCCTCTTAGGGTCAGGATTAGGGTTAGGTTTAAGGTTAGGGTTAGGGTTAGGGTTAGGGTTATGTACATGCCATGCACAGCTGAGGTTTAGAGTTCCGTTTAGGGATGGGCCTCTTAGGGTCAGGATTAGGGTTAGGGTTAGGGTTAGGGTTAGGGTTAGGGTTAGGGTTAGGGTTACGGTTACGGTTACGGTTACGGTTACGGTTACGGTTACGGTTAGGGTTAGGGTTACCTACATGCCATGCACAGCTGAGGTTTTGAGCTCCGTTTAGGGTTAGGCCTCTTAGGGTTAGGGTTAGGGTTAGGGTTAGGGTTAGGGTTAGGGTTAGGGTTAGGGTTAGGGTTAGGTACATGCCATGCACAGCTGAGGTTTAGAGTTCCGTGTAGTGTTAGGTCTCATAGGGTTAGGGTTAGGTTTAGGGTGAGGGTTAGGGTTAGGGTTAGGGTTAGGGTTAGGTACATGCCATGCTCAGCTGAGGTTTAGAGTTCCGTTTAGTGTTAGGTCTGTTAGGGTTACGGTTAGGGTTACGGTTAGGGTTAGGGTTAGGGTTACCTACATGCCATGCACAGCTGAGGTTTAGAGTTCCGTTTAGGGTTAGGGTTAGGGTTAGGGTTAGGGTTAGGGTTAGGGTTAGGTACATGCCATGCACAGCTGAGGTTAGGGTTAGGGTTAGGGTTAGGGTAAGGGTTAGGGTTAGGGTTAGGGTTAGGGTTAGGGTTAGGGTTAGGGTTAGGGTTAGGTACATGCCATGCACAGCTGAGGTTTAGAGTTGCGTTTAGGGTTAGACCTCTTAGGGTCAGCATTAGGGTTAGGTTTAGGGTTAGGGTTAGGGTTAGGTTTAGGGTTAGGGTTAGGGTTAGGGTTATGTACATGCCATGCACAGCTGAGGTTTAGAGTTCCATTTAGGGATAGGCCTCTTAGGGTCAGGATTAGGGTTAGGGTTAGGGTTAGGGTTAGGGTTAGGGTTAGGGTCAGGATTAGGGTTAGGGTTAGGGTTAGGGTTAGGGTTACGGTTTCGGTTAGGCTTACGGTTACCTACATGCCATGCACAGCTGAGGTTTTGAGCTCCGTTTAGGGTTAGGCCTCTTAGGGTTAGGGTTAGGGTTAGGGTTAGGGTTAGGGTTAGGGTTACGGTTAGGGTTAGGGTTAGGGTTAGGGTTAGGTACATGCCATGCACAGCTGAGGTTAAGAGTTCCGTTTAGGGTTAGGACTTTTAGGGTTAGGGTTAGGGTTAGGGTTAGGGTTAGGGTTAGGTACATGCCATGCACAGCTGAGGTTTAGAGTTCCGTTTAGTGTTAGGTCTCTTAGGGTTACGGTTAGGGTTACGGTTAGGGTTAGGGTTAGGGTTATGCACATGCCATGCACAGCTGAGGTTTAGTGTTCCGTTTAGGGTTAGGCCTCTTAGGGTCAGGATTAGGGTTAGGGTTAGGGTTAGGGTTAGGGTTAGGGTTAGGGTTAGGGTTACGTACATGCCATGCACAGCTGAGGTTTAGAGTTCCGTTTAGGGTTAGGTCTCTTAGGGTTAGGGTTAGGGTTAGGGTTAGGGTTAGGGTTAGGGTTAGGGTTAGGGTTAGGGTTAGGGTTACTTACATGCCATGCACAGCTGAGGTTTAGATTGCATTTAGGGTTAGGCCTCTTAGGGTCAGGATTAGGGCTAGGTTTAGGGTTAGGGTAAGGGTTAGGTTTAGGGTTAGGGTTAGGGTTAGGGTTATGTACATGCCATGCACAGCTGAGGTTTAGAGTTCCATTTAGGGATAGGCCTCTTAGGGTCAGGATTAGGGTTAGGGTTAGGGTTAGGGTTAGGGTTACGGTTAGGGTTACGGTTAGGGTTAGGCTTACGGTTACCTACATGCCATGCACAGCTGAGGTTTAGAGCTCCGTTTAGTGTTAGGCCTCTTAGGGTTAGGGTTAGGGTTAGGGTTAGGGTTAGGGTTAGGGTTAGGTACATGCCATGCACAGCTGAGGTTTAGAGTTCCGTTTAGGGTTAGGTCTCTTAGGGTCAGGGTTAGGGTTAGGGTTAGGGTTAGGGTTAGGGTTAGGTACATGCCATGCACAGCTGAGGTTTAGAGTTCCGTTTTGGGTTAGGCCTCTTAGGGTCAGGGTTAGGGTTACGGTTAGGGTTAGGGTTAGGGTTATGCACATGCCATGCACAGCTGAGGTTTTGAGTTCCGTTTAGGGTTAGGCCTCTTAAGGTCAGAATTAGGATTAGGGTTAGGGTTAGGGCTAGGGTTAGGGTTAGGGTTAGGTACATGCCATGCACAACTGAAGTTTTGAGTTCCGTTTAGGGTTAGGCCTCTTAGGGTCAGTCTTAGGGTTAGGGTTAGGGTTAGGGTTAGGGTTAAGGTTACGGTTAGGGTTAGGTTTAGGGTTAGGGTTACGTACATGCCATGCACAGCTGAGGTTTAGAGTTGCATTTAGGGTTAGGCCTCTTGGGGTCAGGATTAGGGTTAGGGTTAGGGTTACCTACATGCCATGCACAGCTGAGGTTTAGAGTTGCGTTTAGGGTTAGGCCTCTTAGGGTCAGGGTTAGGGTTAGGTTTAGGGTTAGGGTTAGGGTTAGGTTTAGGGTTAGGGTTAGGGTTAGGGTTATGTACATGCCATGCACAGCTGAGGTTTAGAGTTCCATTTAGGGATAGGCCTCATAGGGTCAGGATTAGGGTTAGGGTTAGGGTTAAGGTTAGGGTTAGGGTTAGGGTTAAGGTTAGGGTTAGGGTTAGGGTTAGGGTTAGGGTTAGGGTTACGGTTAGGGTTACGGTTAGGGTTAGGCTTACGGTTACCTACATGCCATGCACAGCTGAGGTTTAGAGCTCCGTTTAGGGTTAGGCCTCTTAGGGTTAGGGTTAGGGTTAGGGTTAGGGTTAGGGTTAGGGTTAGGGTTACGGTTAGGGTTAGGGTTAGGGTTAGGGTTAGGGTTAGGGTTAGGGTTAGGGTTAGGGACATGCCATGCACAGCTGAGGTTTAGAGTTCCGTTTAGGGTTAGGTCTTTTAGGGTTAGGGTTAGGGTTAGGGTTAGGGTTAGGGTTAGGGTTAGGTACATGCCATGCACAGCTGAGGTTTAGAGTTTCGTTTAGTGTTAGGTCTCTTAGGGTCAGGGTTAGGGTTAGGGTTAGGGTTAGGGTTAGGTTTAGGGTTAGGGTTACGTACATGCCATGCACAGCTGAGGTTTAGAGTTGCATTTAGGTTTAGGCCTCTTAGGGTCAGGATTAGGGTTAGGGTTAGGGTTACCTACATGCCATGCACAGCTGAGGTTTAGAGTTGCGTTTAGGGTTAGACCTCTTAGGGTCAGGATTAGGGCTAGGTTTAGGGTTAGGGTAAGGGTTAGGTTTAGGGTTAGGGTTAGGGTTAGGGTTATGTACATGCCATGCACAGCTGAGGTTTAGAGTTCCATTTAGGGATAGGCCTCTTAGGGTCAGGATTAGGGTTAGGGTTAGGGTTAGGGTTAGGGTTAGGGTTAGGGTTAGGGTTAGGGTTAGGGTTAGGGTTACGGTTACGGTTACGGTTACGGTTACGGTTACCTACATGCCATGCACAGCTGAGGTTTTGAGCTCCGTTTAGGGTTAGGCCTCTTAGGGTTAGGGTTAGGGTTAGGGTTAGGGTTAGGGTTAGGGTTAGGGTTAGGGTTAGGGTTAGGGTTAGGGTTAGGGTTAGGGTTAGGGTTAGGGTTAGGGTTAGGGACATGCCATGCACAGCTGAGGTTTAGAGTTCCGTTTAGGGTTAGGACTTTTAGGGTTAGGGTTAGGGTTAGGGTTAGGGTTAGGGTTAGGTACATGCCATGCACAGCTGAGGTTTAGAGTTCCGTTTAGGGTTAGGTCTCTTAGGGTTACGGTTAGGGTTACGGTTAGGGTTAGGGTTAGGGTTATGCACATGCCATGCACAGCTGAGATTTAGTGTTCCGTTTAGGGTTAGGCCTCTTAGGGTCAGGATTAGGGTTAGGGTTAGGGTTAGGGTTAGGGTTAGGGTTAGGGTTAGGGTTAGGGTTAGGGTTAGGGTTACCTACATGCCATGCACAGCTGAGGTTTAGAGCTCCGTTTAGGGTTAGGCCTCTTAGGGTCAGGATTAGGGTTAGGGTTATAGTTAGGGTTAGGGTTAGGGTTAGGGTTAGGGTTAGGGTTAGGGTTACTTACATGCCATGCACAGCTGAGGTTTAGATTGCATTTAGGGTTAGGCCTCTTAGGGTCAGGATTAGGGCTAGGTTTAGGGTTAGGGTAAGGGTTAGGTTTAGGATTAGGGTTAGGGTTATGTACATGCCATGCACAGCTGAGGTTTAGAGTTCCATTTAGGGATAGGCCTCTTAGGGTCAGGATTAGGGTTAGGGTTAGTGTTAGGGTTAGGGTTAGGGTTACGGTTAGGGTTAGGGTTAGGGTTAGGGTTAGGGTTAGGGTTACCTACATGCCATGCACAGCTGAGGTTTAGAGCTCCGTTTAGGGTTAGGCCTCTTAGGGTTAGGGTTAGGGTTAGGGTTAGGGTTAGGGTTAGGTTTAGGGACATGCCATGCACAGCTGAGGTTTAGAGTTCCGTTTAGGGTTAGGTCTTTTAGGGTTAGGGTTAGGGTTAGGGTTAGGGTTAGGGTTAGGGTTAGGGTTAGGTACATGCCATGCACAGCTGAGGTTTAGAGTTCCGTTTAGTGTTAGGTCTCTTAGGGTTACGGTTAGGGTTACGGTTAGGGTTAGGGTTAGGGTTATGCACATGCCATGCACAGCTGAGGTTTTGAGTTCCGTTTAGGGTTAGGCCTCTTAAGGTCAGGATTAGGGTTAGGGTTAGGGTTAGGGTTAGGGTTAGGGTTAGGTACATGCCATGCACAACTGAAGTTTTGAGTTCCGTTTAGGGTTAGGCCTCTTAGGGTCAGTCTTAGGGTTAGGGTTAGGGTTAGGGTTAGGGTTAAGGTTACGGTTAGGGTTAGGTTTAGGGTTAGGGTTACGTACATGCCATGCACAGCTGAGTTTTAGAGTTGCATTTAGGGTTAGGCCTCTTAGGGTGAGGATTAGGGTTAGGGTTAGGGTTACCTACATGCCATGCACAGCTGAGGTTTAGAGTTCCTTTTAGGGATAGGCCTCATAGGGTTAGGGTTAGGGTTAGGGTTAGGGTTAGGGTTAGGGTTAGGGTTAGGGTTACCTACATGCCATGCACAGCTGAGCTTTAGAGTTCCGTTTAGGGTTAGGCCTCTTAGGGTCAGGATTAGGGTTAGGGTTAGGGTTAGGGTTAGGGTTAGGGTTAGGGTTAGGGTTAGGGTTACGGTTAGGGTTACGGTTACGGTTACGGTTACGGTTACGGTTACGGTTAGGGTTAGGGTTACCTACATGCCATGCACAGCTGAGGTTTAGAGCTCCGTTTAGGGTTAGGCCTCTTAGGGTTAGGGTTAGGGTTAGGGTTAGGGTTAGGGTTAGGGTTAGGGTTAGGGTTAGGGTTAGGGTTAGGGTTAGGTACATGCCATGCACAGCTGAGGTTTAGAGTTCCGTTTAGGGTTACGTCTTTACGGGTTAGGGTTAGGGTTAGGGTTAGGGTTACGGTTAGGGTTACGGTTAGGGTTAGGGTTAGGGTTACCTACATGCCATGCACAGCTGAGGTTTAGAGTTCCGTTTAGGGTTAGGGTTAGGGTTAGGGTTAGGGTTAGGGTTAGGGTTAGGGTTAGGGTTAGGTACATGCCATGCACAGCTGAGGTTTAGAGTTGCGTTTAGGGTTAGACCTCTTAGGGTCAGGATTAGGGTTAGGTTTAGCGTTAGGGTTAGGGTTAGGTTTAGGGTTAGGGTTAGGGTTAGGGTTATGTACATGCCATGCACAGCTGAGGTTTAGAGTTCCATTTAGGGATAGGCCTCTTAGGGTCAGGATTAGGGTTAGGCT
Source organism: Falco peregrinus (assembly GCF_023634155.1). Classification (NCBI taxonomy): domain Eukaryota; kingdom Metazoa; phylum Chordata; class Aves; order Falconiformes; family Falconidae; genus Falco; species Falco peregrinus. Next base: position 2,119,947 of record NW_026599599.1, on the reverse strand, counting down.
TAGGGTTAGGGTTAGGGTTAGGGTTAGGGTTAGGGTTAGGGTTAGGGTTAGGGTTAGGGTTAGGGTTAGGGTTACGGTTTCGGTTAGGCTTACGGTTACCTACATGCCATGCACAGCTGAGGTTTTGAGCTCCGTTTAGGGTTAGGCCTCTTAGGGTTAGGGTTAGGGTTAGGGTTAGGGTTAGGGTTAGGGTTAGGGTTAGGGTTAGGGTTAGGGTTAGGGTTAGGGTTAGGGACATGCCATGCACAGCTGAGGTTTAGAGTTCCGTTTAGGGTTAGGACTTTTAGGGTTAGGGTTAGGGTTAGGGTTAGGGTTAGGGTTAGGGTTAGGTACATGCCATGCACAGCTGAGGTTTAGAGTTCCGTTTAGGGTTAGGCCTCTTAGGGTCAGGATTAGGGTTAGGGTTAGGGTTAGGGTTAGGGTTAGGGTTAGGGTTACGGTTACGGTTACGGTTACGGTTACGGTTACGGTTACGGTTAGGGTTAGGGATACCTACATGCCATGCACAGCTGAGGTTTAGAGCTCCGTTTAGGGTTAGGCCTCTTAGGGTTAGGGTTAGGGTTAGGGTTAGGGTTAGGGTTAGGGTTAGGGTTAGGGTTAGGGTTAGGGTTAGGGTTAGGGTTAGGGTTAGGTACATGCCATGCACAGCTGAGGTTTAGAGTTCCGTTTAGGGTTACGTCTTTACGGGTTAGGGTTAGGGTTAGGGTTAGGGTTACGGTTAGGGTTACGGTTAGGGTTAGGGTTAGGGTTACCTACATGCCATGCACAGCTGAGGTTTAGAGTTCCGTTTAGGGTTAGGGTTAGGGTTAGGGTTAGGGTTAGGGTTAGGGTTAGGGTTAGGGTTAGGGTTAGGTACATGCCATGCACAGCTGAGGTTTAGAGTTGCGTTTAGGGTTAGACCTCTTAGGGTCAGGATTAGGGTTAGGTTTAGCGTTAGGGTTAGGGTTAGGTTTAGGGTTAGGGTTAGGGTTAGGGTTATGTACATGCCATGCACAGCTGAGGTTTAGAGTTCCATTTAGGGATAGGCCTCTTAGGGTCAGGATTAGGGTTAGGGTTAGGGTTAGGGTTAGGGTTAGGGTTAGGGTTAGGGTTAGGGTTAGGGTTAGGGTTAGGATTATGGTTTCGGTTAGGCTTACGGTTACCTACATGCCATGCACAGCTGAGGTTTTGAGCTCCGTTTAGGGTTAGGCCTCTTAGGGTTAGGGTTAGGGTTAGGGTTAGGGTTAGGGTTAGGGTTAGGGTTAGGGTTAGGGTTAGGGTTAGGGTTAGGGTTAGGGACATGCCATGCACAGCTGAGGTTTAGAGTTCCGTTTAGGGTTAGGACTTTTAGGGTTAGGGTTAGGGTTAGGGTTAGGGTTAGGGTTAGGGTTAGGGTTAGGTACATGCCATGCACAGCTGAGGTTTAGAGTTCCGTTTAGTGTTAGGTCTCTTAGGGTTACGGTTAGGGTTAGGGTTAGGGTTAGGGTTAAGGTTAGGGTTAGGGTTAGGGTTACCTACATGCCATGCACAGCTGAGGTTTAGAGCTCCGTTTAGGGTTAGGCCTCTTAGGGTCAGGATTAGGGTTAGGGTTATAGTTAGGGTTAGGGTTAGGGTTAGGGTTAGGGTTAGGGTTAGGGTTAGGGTTAGGGTTAGGGTTACTTACATGCCATGCACAGCTGAGGTTTAGAGTTGCGTTTAGGGTTAGGCCTCTTAGGGTCAGGATTAGGGCTAGGTTTAGGGTTAGGGTAAGGGTTAGGTTTAGGGTTAGGGTTAGGGTTAGGGTTATGTACATGCCATGCACAGCTGAGGTTTAGAGTTCCATTTAGGGATAGGCCTCTTAGGGTCAGGATTAGGGTTAGGGTTAGGGTTAGGGTTACGGTTAGGGTTACGGTTAGGGTTAGGCTTACGGTTACCTACATGCCATGCACAGCTGAGGTTTAGAGCTCCGTTTAGGGTTAGGCCTCTTAGGGTTAGGGTTAGGGTTAGGGTTAGGGTTAGGGTTATGTACATGCCATGCACAGCTGAGGTTTAGATTTCCGTTTAGTGTTAGGTCTTTTAGGGTTAGGGTTAGGGTTAGGGTTAGGGTTAGGGTTAGGGTTAGGGTTAGGGTTAGGTACATGCCATGCACAGCTGAGGTTTAGAGTTCCGTTTAGTGTTAGGTCTCTTAGGGTTACGGTTAGGGTTACGGTTAGGGTTAGGGTTAGGGTTATGCACATGCCATGCACAGCTGAGGTTTTGAGTTCCGTTTAGGGTTAGGCCTCTTAGGGTCAGGATTAGGGTTAGGGTTAGGGTTAGGGTTAGGGTTAGGGTTAGGGTTAGGTACATGCCATGCACAACTGAAGTTTTGAGTTCCGTTTAGGGTTAGGCCTCTTAGGGTCAGTCTTAGGGTTAGGGTTAGGGTTAGGGTTAGGGTTAAGGTTACGGTTAGGGTTAGGTTTAGGGTTAGGGTTACGTACATGCCATGCACAGCTGAGGTTTAGAGTTGCATTTAGGGTTAGGCCTCTTAGGGTCAGGATTAGGGTTAGGGTTAGGGTTAGGGTTAGGGTTAGGGTTAGGGTTAGGGTTAGGGTTAGGGTTATGTACATGCCATGCACAGCTGAGGTTTAGAGTTCCGTTTAGTGTTAGGTCTTTTAGGGTTAGGGTTAGGGTTAGGGTTAGGGTTAGGGTTAGGGTTAGGGTTAGGTACATGCCATGCACAGCTGAGGTTTAGAGTTCCGTTTAGTGTTAGGTCTCTTAGGGTTACGGTTAGGGTTACGGTTAGGGTTAGGGTTAGGGTTATGCACATGCCATGCACAGCTGAGGTTTTGAGTTCCGTTTAGGGTTAGGCCTCTTAGGGTCAGGATTAGGGTTAGGGTTAGGGTTAGGGTTAGGGTTAGGATTAAGGTTACGGTTAGGGTTAGGTTTAGGGTTAGGGTTACGTACATGCCATGCACAGCTGAGGTTTAGAGTTGCATTTAGGGTTAGGCCTCTTAGGGTCAGGATTAGGGTTAGGGTTAGGGTTACCTACATGCCATGCAGAGCTGAGGTTTAGAGTTCCTTCTAGGGATAGGCCTCATAGGGTTAGGGTTAGGGTTAGGGTTAGGGTTAGGGTTAGGGTTAGGGTTACCTACATGCCATGCACAGCTGAGGTTTAGAGTTCCGTTTAGGGTTAGGCCTCTTAGGGTCAGGATTAGGGTTAGGTTTAAGGTTAGGGTTAGGGTTAGAGTTAGGGTTATGTACATGCCATGCACAGCTGAGGTTTAGAGTTCCGTTTAGGGATGGGCCTCTTAGGGTCAGGATTAGGGTTAGGGTTAGGGTTAGGGTTAGGGTTAGGGTTAGGGTTAGGGTTACGGTTACGGTTACGGTTACGGTTACGGTTACGGTTACGGTTAGGGTTAGGGTTACCTACATGCCATGCACAGCTGAGGTTTAGAGCTCCGTTTAGGGTTAGGCCTCTTAGGGTTAGGGTTAGGGTTAGGGTTAGGGTTAGGGTTAGGGTTAGGGTTAGGGTTAGGGTTACGGTTAGGGTTAGGGTTAGGGTTAGGGTTAGGGTTAGGGTTAGGGTTAGGGACATGCCATGCACAGCTGAGGTTTAGAGTTCCGTTTAGGGTTAGGACTTTTAGGGTTAGGGTTAGGGTTAGGGTTAGGGTTAGGGTTAGGGTTAGGTACATGCCATGCACAGCTGAGGTTTAGAGTTCCGTTTAGTGTTAGGTCTCTTAGGGTTACGGTTAGGGTTACGGTTAGGGTTAGGGTTAGGGTTATGCACATGCCATGCACAGCTGAGGTTTACTGTTCCGTTTAGGGTTAGGCCTCTTAGGGTCAGGATTAGGGTTAGGGTTAGGGTTAGGGTTAGGGTTAGGGTTAGGGTTAGGGTTACGTACATGCCATGCACAGCTGAGGTTTTGAGTTCCGTTTAGGGTTAGGTCTCTTAGGGTTAGGGTTAGGGTTAGGGTTAGGGTTAGGGTTAGGGTTAGGGTTAGGGTTAGGGTTACCTACATGCCATGCACAGCTGAGGTTTAGAGCTCCGTTTAGGGTTAGGCCTCTTAGGGTCAGGATTAGGGTTAGGGTTATAGTTAGGGTTAGGGTTAGGGTTAGGGTTAGGGATAGGGGTTAGGGTTAGGGTTAGGGTTAGGGTTACTTACATGCCATGCACAGCTGAGGTTTAGATTGCATTTAGGGTTAGGCCTCTTAGGGTCAGGATTAGGGCTAGGTTTAGGGTTAGGGTAAGGGTTAGGTTTAGGGTTAGGGTTAGGGTTAGGGTTATGTACATGCCATGCACAGCTGAGGTTTAGAGCTCCGTTTAGGGATAGGCCTCTTAGGGTCAGGATTAGGGTTAGGGTTAGGGTTAGGGTTAGGGTTAGGTACATGCCATGCACAACTGAAGTTTTGAGTTCCGTTTAGGGTTAGGCCTCTTAGGGTCAGTCTTAGGGTTAGGGTTAGGGTTAGGGTTAGGGTTAAGGTTACGGTTAGGGTTAGGTTTAGGGTTAGGGTTACGTACATGCCATGCACAGCTGAGGTTTAGAGTTGCATTTAGGGTTAGGCCTCTTGGGGTCAGGATTAGGGTTAGGGTTAGGGTTAGGTACATGCCATGCACAGCTGAGGTTTAGAGTTCCTTCTAGGGATAGGCCTCATAGGGTTAGGGTTAGGGTTAGGGTTAGGGTTAGGGTTAGGGTTAGGGTTACCTACATGCCATGCACAGCTGAGGTTTAGAGTTCCGTTTAGGGTTAGGCCTCTTAGGGTCAGGATTAGGGTTAGGTTTAAGGTTAGGGTTAGGGTTAGGGTTAGGGTTATGTACATGCCATGCACAGCTGAGGTTTAGAGTTCCGTTTAGGGATGGGCCTCTTAGGGTCAGGATTAGGGTTAGGGTTAGGGTTAGGGTTAGGGTTAGGGTTAGGGTTAGGGTCAGGATTAGGGTTAGTGTTATGGTTAGGGTTAGGGTTAGGGTTAGGGTTAGGGTTACCTACATGCCATGCACAGCTGAGGTTTAGAGCTCCGTTTAGGGTTAGGCCTCTTAGGGTTAGGGTTAGGGTTAGGGTTAGGGTTAGGGTTAGGGTTAGGGTTAGGGTTAGGGTTACGGTTAGGGTTAGGGTTAGGGTTAGGGTTAGGGTTAGGGTTAGGGTTAGGGTTAGGGACATGCCATGCACAGCTGAGGTTTAGAGTTCCGTTTAGGGTTAGGACTTTTAGGGTTAGGGTTAGGGTTAGGGTTAGGGTTAGGGTTAGGGTTAGGTACATGCCATGCACAGCTGAGGTTTAGAGTTCCGTTTAGTGTTAGGTCTCTTAGGGTTACGGTTAGGGTTACGGTTAGGGTTACGGTTAGGGTTATGCACATGCCATGCACAGCTGAGGTTTACTGTTCCGTTTAGGGTTAGGCCTCTTAGGGTCAGGATTAGGGTTAGGGTTAGGGTTAGGGTTAGGGTTAGGGTTAGGGTTAGGGTTAGGGTTACGTACATGCCATGCACAGCTGAGGTTTTGAGTTCCGTTTAGGGTTAGGTCTCTTAGGGTTAGGGTTAGGGTTAGGGTTAGGGTTAGGGTTAGGGTTAGGGTTAGGGTTAGGGTTACCTACATGCCATGCACAGCTGAGGTTTAGAGCTCCGTTTAGGGTTAGGCCTCTTAGGGTCAGGATTAGGGTTAGGGTTATAGTTAGGGTTAGGGTTAGGGTTAGGGTTAGGGATAGGGGTTAGGGTTAGGGTTAGGGTTAGGGTTACTTACATGCCATGCACAGCTGAGGTTTAGATTGCATTTAGGGTTAGGCCTCTTAGGGTCAGGATTAGGGCTAGGTTTAGGGTTAGGGTAAGGGTTAGGTTTAGGGTTAGGGTTAGGGTTAGGGTTATGTACATGCCATGCACAGCTGAGGTTTAGAGCTCCGTTTAGGGATAGGCCTCTTAGGGTCAGGATTAGGGTTAGGGTTAGGGTTAGGGTTAGGGTTACGGTTAGGGTTACGGTTAGGGTTAGGCTTACGGTTACCTACATGCCATGCACAGCTGAGGTTTAGAGCTCCGTTTAGGGTTAGGCCTCTTAGGGTTAGTGTTAGGGTTAGGGTTAGGGTTAGGGTTAGGGACATGCCATGCACAGCTGAGGTTTAGAGTTCCGTTTAGGGTTAGGTCTTTTAGGGTTAGGGTTAGGGTTAGGGTTAGGGTTAGGGTTAGGGTTAGGTACATGCCATGCACAGCTGAGGTTTAGAGTTCCGTTTAGTGTTAGGTCTCTTAGGGTTACGGTTAGGGTTACGGTTAGGGTTAGGGTTAGGGTTATGCACATGCCATGCACAGCTGAGGTTTTGAGTTCCGTTTAGGGTTAGGCCTCTTAAGGTCAGGATTAGGTTTAGGGTTAGGGTTAGGGTTAGGGTTAGGGTTAGGGTTAGGTACATGCCATGCACAACTGAAGTTTTGAGTTCCGTTTAGGGTTAGGCCTCTTAGGGTCAGTCTTAGGGTTAGGGTTAGGGTTAGGGTTAGGGTTAAGGTTACGGTTAAGGTTAGGTTTAGGGTTAGGGTTAGGGTTCTGCACATGCCATGCACAGCTGAGGTTTAGAGTTGCATTTAGGGTTAGGCCTCTTAGGGTCAGGATTAGGGTTAGGGTTAGGGTTACCTACATGCCATGCACAGCTGAGGTTTAGAGTTCCTTTTAGGGATAGCCCTCATAGGGTTAGGGTTAGGGTTAGGGTTAGGGTTAGGGTTAGGGTTAGGGTTACCTACATGCCATGCACAGCTGAGGTTTAGAGTTCCGTTTAGGGTTAGGCCTCTTAGGGTCAGGATTAGTGTTAGGTTTAAGGTTAGGGTTAGGGTTAGGGTTAGGGTTATGTACATGCCATGCACAGTTGAGGTTTAGAGTTCCGTTTAGGGATGGGCCTCTTAGGGTCAGGATTAGGGTTAGGGTTAGGATTAGGGTTAGGGTTAGGGTTAGGGTTACGGTTACGGTTACGGTTACGGTTACGGTTACGGTTACGGTTAGGGTTAGGGTTACCTACATGCCATGCACAGCTGAGGTTTAGAGTTCCGTTTAGGGTTAGGCCTCTTAGGGTTAGGGTTAGGGTTAGGGTTAGGGTTAGGGTTAGGGTTAGGGTTAGGGTTAGGGTTAGGGTTAGGGTTAGGGTTAGGTACATGCCATGCACAGCTGAGGTTTAGAGTTCCGTTTAGGGTTAGGTCTTTAAGGGTTAGGGTTAGGGTTAGGGTTAGGTTTAGGGTTAGGGTTAGGGTTAGGTACATGCCATGCACAGCTGAGGTTTAGAGTTCCGTTTAGTGTTAGATCTCTTAGGGTTACGGTTAGGGTTACGGTTAGGGTTAGGGTTAGGGTTACCTACATGCCATGCACAGCTGAGGTTTAGAGTTCCGTTTAGGGTTAGGGTTAGGGTTAGGGTTAGGGTTAGGGTTAGGGTTAGGGTTAGGTACATGCCATGCACAGCTGAGGTTTAGAGTTGCGTTTAGGGTTAGACCTCTTAGGGTCAGGATTAGGGTTAGGTTTAGGGTTAGGGTTAGGGTTAGGTTTAGGGTTAGGGTTAGGGTTAGGGTTATGTACATGCCATGCACAGCTGAGGTTTAGAGTTCCATTTAGGGATAGGCCTCTTAGGGTCAGGATCAGGGTTAGGGTTAGGGTTAGGGTTAGGGTTAGGGTTAGGGTCAGGATTAGGGTTAGGGTTAGGGTTAGGGTTAGGGTTACGGTTTCGGTTAGGCTTACGGTTACCTACATGCCATGCACAGCTGAGGTTTAGAGCTCCGTTTAGGGTTAGGCCTCTTAGGGTTAGGGTTAGGGTTAGGGTTAGGGTTAGGGTTAGGGTTAGGGTTACGGTTAGGGTTAGGGTTAGGGTTAGGGTTAGGGACATGCCATGCACAGCTGAGGTTAAGAGTTCCGTTTAGGGTTAGGATTTTTAGGGTTAGGGTTAGGGTTAGGGTTAGGCTTACGGTTACCTACATGCCATGCACAGCTGAGGTTTAGAGCTCCGTTTAGGGTTAGGCCTCTTAGAGTTAGGGTTAGGGTTAGGGTTAGGGTTAGGGTTAGGGTTAGGGTTAGGGTTAGGGTTAGGGACATGCCATGCACAGCTGAGGTTTAGAGTTCCGTTTAGGGTTAGGTCTTTTAGGGTTAGGGTTAGGGTTAGGGTTAGGGTTAGGGTTAGGGTTAGGGTTAGGTACATGCCATGCACAGCTGAGGTTTAGAGTTCCGTTTAGTGTTAGGTCTCTTAGGGTTACGGTTAGGGTTACGGTTAGGGTTAGGGTTAGGGTTATGCACATGCCATGCACAGCTGAGGTTTTGAGTTCCGTTTAGGGTTAGGCCTCTTAAGGTCAGGATTAGGTTTAGGGTTAGGGTTAGGGTTAGGGTTAGGGTTAGGGTTAGGGTTAGGGTTAGGGTTAGGTACATGCCATGCACAACTGAAGTTTTGAGTTCCGTTTAGGGTTAGGCCTCTTAGGGTCAGTCTTAGGGTTAGGGTTAGGGTTAGGGTTAGGGTTAAGGTTACGGTTAAGGTTAGGTTTAGGGTTAGGGTTAGGGTTATGCACATGCCATGCACAGCTGAGGTTTAGAGTTGCATTTAGGGTTAGGCCTCTTAGGGTCAGGATTAGGGTTAGGGTTAGGGTTACCTACATGCCATGCACAGCTGAGGTTTAGAGTTCCTTTTAGGGATAGCCCTCATAGGGTTAGGGTTAGGGTTAGGGTTAGGGTTAGGGTTAGGGTTAGGGTTACCTACATGCCATGCACAGCTGAGGTTTAGAGTTCCGTTTAGGGTTAGGCCTCTTAGGGTCAGGATTAGTGTTAGGTTTAAGGTTAGGGTTAGGGTTAGGGTTAGGGTTATGTACATGCCATGCACAGTTGAGGTTTAGAGTTCCGTTTAGGGATGGGCCTCTTAGGGTCAGGATTAGGGTTAGGGTTAGGATTAGGGTTAGGGTTAGGGTTAGGGTTAGGGTTAGGGTTACGGTTACGGTTACGGTTACGGTTACGGTTACGGTTAGGGTTAGGGTTACCTACATGCCATGCACAGCTGAGGTTTAGAGCTCCGTTTAGGGTTAGGCCTCTTAGGGTTAGGGTTAGGGTTAGGGTTAGGGTTAGGGTTAGGGTTAGGGTTAGGGTTAGGGTTAGGGTTAGGTACATGCCATGCACAGCTGAGGTTTAGAGTTCCGTTTAGGGTTAGGTCTTTAAGGGTTAGGGTTAGGGTTAGGGTTAGGGTTACGGTTAGGGTTACGGTTAGGGTTAGGTACATGCCATGCACAGCTGAGGTTTAGAGTTCCGTTTAGTGTTAGGTCTCTTAGGGTTACGGTTAGGGTTACGGTTAGGGTTAGGGTTAGGGTTACCTACATGCCATGCACAGCTGAGGTTTAGAGTTCCGTTTAGGGTTAGGGTTAGGGTTAGGGTTAGGGTTAGGGTTAGGGTTAGGGTTAGGGTTAGGTACATGCCATGCACAGCTGAGGTTTAGAGTTGCGTTTAGGGTTAGACCTCTTAGGGTCAGGATTAGGGTGAGGTTTAGGGTTAGGGTTAGGGTTAGGTTTAGGGTTAGGGTTAGGGTTAGGGTTATGTACATGCCATGCACAGCTGAGGTTTAGAGTTCCATTTAGGGATAGGCCTCTTAGGGTCAGGATTAGGGTTAGGGTTAGGGTTAGGGTTAGGGTTAGGGTTAGGGTCAGGATTAGGGTTAGGGTTAGGGTTAGGGTTAGGGTTACGGTTTCGGTTAGGCTTACGGTTACCTACATGCCATGCACAGCTGAGGTTTTGAGCTCCGTTTAGGGTTAGGCCTCTTAGGGTTAGGGTTAGGGTTAGGGTTAGGGTTAGGGTTAGGGTTAGGGTTAGGGTTAGGGTTAGGGTTAGGGTTAGGGACATGCCATGCACAGCTGAGGTTAAGAGTTCCGTTTAGGGTTAGGACTTTTAGGGTTAGGGTTAGGGTTAGGGTTAGGGTTAGGGTTAGGTACATGCCATGCACAGCTGAGGTTTAGAGTTCCGTTTAGTGTTAGGTCTCTTAGGGTTACGGTTAGGGTTACGGTTAGGGTTAGGGTTAGGGTTATGCACATGCCATGCACAGCTGAGGTTTAGTGTTCCGTTTAGGGTTAGGCCTCTTAGGGTCAGGATTAGGGTTAGGGTTAGGGTTAGGGTTAGGGTTAGGGTTAGGGTTAGGGTTAGGGTTACGTACATGCCATGCACAGCTGAGGTTTAGAGTTCCGTTTAGGGTTAGGTCTCTTAGGGTTAGGGTTAGGGTTAGGGTTAGGGTTAGGGTTAGGGTTAGGGTTAGGGTTACTTACATACCATGCACAGCTGAGGTTTAGATTGCATTTAGGGTTAGGCCTCTTAGGGTCAGGATTAGGGCTAGGTTTAGGGTTAGGGTAAGGGTTAGGTTTAGGGTTAGGGTTAGGGTTAGGGTTATGTACATGCCATGCACAGCTGAGGTTTAGAGTTCCATTTAGGGATAGGCCTCTTAGGGTCAGGATTAGGGTTAGGGTTAGGGTTAGGGTTAGGGTTACGGTTAGGGTTACGGTTAGGGTTAGGCTTACGGTTACCTACATGCCATGCACAGCTGAGGTTTAGAGCTCCTTATAGTGTTAGGCCTCTTAGGGTTAGGGTTAGGGTTAGGGTTAGGGTTAGGGTTAGGGTTAGGTACATGCCATGCACAGCTGAGGTTTAGAGTTCCGTTTAGGGTTAGGTCTCTTAGGGTCAGGGTTAGGGTTAGGGTTAGGGTTAGGGTTAGGGTTAGGTACATGCCATGCACAGCTGAGGTTTAGAGTTCCGTTTTGGGTTAGGCCTCTTAGGGTCAGGGTTAGGGTTACGGTTAGGGTTAGGGTTAGGGTTATGCACATGCCATGCACAGCTGAGGTTTTGAGTTCCGTTTAGGGTTAGGCCTCTTAAGGTCAGAATTAGGGTTAGGGTTAGGGTTAGGGCTAGGGTTAGGGTTAGGGTTAGGTACATGCCATGCACAACTGAAGTTTTGAGTTCCGTTTAGGGTTAGGCCTCTTAGGGTCAGTCTTAGGGTTAGGGTTAGGGTTAGGGTTAGGGTTAAGGTTACGGTTAGGGTTAGGTTTAGGGTTAGGGTTACGTATATGCCATGCACAGCTGAGGTTTAGAGTTGCATTTAGGGTTAGGCCTCTTGGGGTCAGGATTAGGGTTAGGGTTAGGGTTACCTACATGCCATGCACAGCTGAGGTTTAAAGTTCCTTTTAGGGATAGGCCTCATAGGGTTAGGGTTAGGGTTAGGGTTAGGGTTAGGGTTAGGGTTAGGGTTAACTACATGCCATGCACAGCTGAGGTTTAGAGTTCCGTTTAGGGATAGGCCTCTTAGGGTCAGGATTAGGGTTAGGTTTAGGGTTAGGGTTAGGGTTAGGGTTAGGGTTATGTACATGCCATGCACAGCTGAGGTTTAGAGTTCCGTTTAGGGATGGGCCTCTTAGGGTCAGGATTAGGGTTAGGGTTAGGGTTAGGGTTAGGGTTAGGGTTAGGGTTAGGGTTAGGGTTACGGTTACGGTTACGGTTACGGTTACGGTTACGGTTACGGTTAGGGTTAGGGTTACCTACATGCCATGCACAGCTGAGGTTTTGAGCTCCGTTTAGGGTTAGGCCTCTTAGGGTTAGGGTTAGGGTTAGGGTTAGGGTTAGGGTTAGGGTTAGGGTTAGGGTTAGGGTTAGGGTTAGGTACATGCCATGCACAGCTGAGGTTTAGAGTTCCGTGTAGTGTTAGGTCTCATAGGGTTAGGGTTAGGTTTAGGGTGAGGGTTAGGGTTAGGGTTAGGGTTAGGGTTAGGTACATGCCATGCACAGCTGAGGTTTAGAGTTCCGTTTAGTGTTAGGTCTGTTAGGGTTACGGTTAGGGTTACGGTTAGGGTTAGGGTTAGGGTTACCTACATGCCATGCACAGCTGAGGTTTAGAGTTCCGTTTAGGGTTAGGCCTCTTAGGGTCAGGATTAGGGTTAGGGTTAGGGTTAGGGTTAGGGTTAGGGTTAGGGTTAGGGTTAGGGTTAGGTACATGCCATGCACAGCTGAGGTTAGGGTTAGGGTTAGGGTTAGGGTAAGGGTTAGGGTTAGGGTTAGGGTTAGGGTTAGGGTTAGGGTTAGGGTTAGGGTTAGGTACATGCCATGCACAGCTGAGGTTTAGAGTTGCGTTTAGGGTTAGACCTCTTAGGGTCAGGATTAGGGTTAGGTTTAGGGTTAGGGTTAGGGTTAGGGTTAGGGTTAGGGTTAGGGTTAGGGTTATGTACATGCCATGCACAGCTGAGGTTTAGAGTTCCATTTAGGGATAGGCCTCTTAGGGTCAGGATTAGGGTTAGGGTTAGGGTTAGGGTTAGGGTTAGGGTTAGGGTCAGGATTAGGGTTAGGGTTAGGGTTAGGGTTAGGGTTACGGTTTCGGTTAGGCTTACGGTTACCTACATGCCATGCACAGCTGAGGTTTTGAGCTCCGTTTAGGGTTAGGCCTCTTAGGGTTAGGGTTAGGGTTAGGGTTAAGGTTAGGGTTAGGGTTAGGGTTACGGTTAGGGTTAGGGTTAGGGTTAGGGTTAGGGACATGCCATGCACAGCTGAGGTTAAGAGTTCCGTTTAGGGTTAGGACTTTTAGGGTTAGGGTTAGGGTTAGGGTTAGGGTTAGGGTTAGGTACATGCCATGCACAGCTGAGGTTTAGAGTTCCGTTTAGTGTTAGGTCTCTTAGGGTTACGGTTAGGGTTACGGTTAGGGTTAGGGTTAGGGTTATGCACATGCCATGCACAGCTGAGGTTTAGTGTTCCGTTTAGGGTTAGGCCTCTTAGGGTCAGGATTAGGGTTAGGGTTAGGGTTAGGGTTAGGGTTAGGGTTAGGGTTAGGGTTAGGGTTACGTACATGCCATGCACAGCTGAGGTTTAGAGTTCCGTTTAGGGTTAGGTCTCTTAGGGTTAGGGTTAGGGTTAGGGTTAGGGTTAGGGTTAGGGTTAGGGTTAGGGTTAGGGTTACTTACATGCCATGCACAGCTGAGGTTTAGATTGCATTTAGGGTTAGGCCTCTTAGGGTCAGGATTAGGGCTAGGTTTAGGGTTAGGGTAAGGGTTAGGTTTAGGGTTAGGGTTAGGGTTAGGGTTATGTACATGCCATGCACAGCTGAGGTTTAGAGTTCCATTTAGGGATAGGCCTCTTAGGGTCAGGATTAGGGTTAGGGTTAGGGTTAGGGTTAGGGTTACGGTTAGGGTTACGGTTAGGGTTAGGCTTACGGTTACCTACATGCCATGCACAGCTGAGGTTTAGAGCTCCGTTTAGTGTTAGGCCTCTTAGGGTTAGGGTTAGGGTTAGGGTTAGGGTTAGGGTTAGGGTTAGGTACATGCCATGCACAGCTGAGGTTTAGAGTTCCGTTTAGGGTTAGGTCTCTTAGGGTCAGGGTTAGGGTTAGGGTTAGGGTTAGGGTTAGGGTTAGGTACATGCCATGCACAGCTGAGGTTTAGAGTTCCGTTTTGGGTTAGGCCTCTTAGGGTCAGGGTTAGGGTTACGGTTAGGGTTAGGGTTAGGGTTATGCACATGCCATGCACAGCTGAGGTTTTGAGTTCCGTTTAGGGTTAGGCCTCTTAAGGTCAGAATTAGGGTTAGGGTTAGGGTTAGGGCTAGGGTTAGGGTTAGGGTTAGGTACATGCCATGCACAACTGAAGTTTTGAGTTCCGTTTAGGGTTAGGCCTCTTAGGGTCAGTCTTAGGGTTAGGGTTAGGGTTAGGGTTAGGGTTAAGGTTACGGTTAGGGTTAGGTTTAGGGTTAGGGTTACGTACATGCCATGCACAGCTGAGGTTTAGAGTTGCATTTAGGGTTAGGCCTCTTGGGGTCAGGATTAGGGTTAGGGTTAGGGTTACCTACATGCCATGCACAGCTGAGGTTTAAAGTTCCTTTTAGGGATAGGCCTCATAGGGTTAGGGTTAGGGTTAGGGTTAGGGTTAGGGTTAGGGTTAGGGTTAACTACATGCCATGCACAGCTGAGGTTTAGAGTTCCGTTTAGGGATAGGCCTCTTAGGGTCAGGATTAGGGTTAGGTTTAAGGTTAGGGTTAGGGTTAGGGTTAGGGTTATGTACATGCCATGCACAGCTGAGGTTTAGAGTTCCGTTTAGGGATGGGCCTCTTAGGGTCAGGATTAGGGTTAGGGTTAGGGTTAGGGTTAGGGTTAGGGTTAGGGTTAGGGTTACGGTTACGGTTACGGTTACGGTTACGGTTACGGTTACGGTTAGGGTTAGGGTTACCTACATGCCATGCACAGCTGAGGTTTTGAGCTCCGTTTAGGGTTAGGCCTCTTAGGGTTAGGGTTAGGGTTAGGGTTAGGGTTAGGGTTAGGGTTAGGGTTAGGGTTAGGGTTAGGTACATGCCATGCACAGCTGAGGTTTAGAGTTCCGTGTAGTGTTAGGTCTCATAGGGTTAGGGTTAGGTTTAGGGTGAGGGTTAGGGTTAGGGTTAGGGTTAGGGTTAGGTACATGCCATGCTCAGCTGAGGTTTAGAGTTCCGTTTAGTGTTAGGTCTGTTAGGGTTACGGTTAGGGTTACGGTTAGGGTTAGGGTTAGGGTTACCTACATGCCATGCACAGCTGAGGTTTAGAGTTCCGTTTAGGGTTAGGGTTAGGGTTAGGGTTAGGGTTAGGGTTAGGGTTAGGTACATGCCATGCACAGCTGAGGTTAGGGTTAGGGTTAGGGTTAGGGTAAGGGTTAGGGTTAGGGTTAGGGTTAGGGTTAGGGTTAGGGTTAGGGTTAGGGTTAGGTACATGCCATGCACAGCTGAGGTTTAGAGTTGCGTTTAGGGTTAGACCTCTTAGGGTCAGCATTAGGGTTAGGTTTAGGGTTAGGGTTAGGGTTAGGTTTAGGGTTAGGGTTAGGGTTAGGGTTATGTACATGCCATGCACAGCTGAGGTTTAGAGTTCCATTTAGGGATAGGCCTCTTAGGGTCAGGATTAGGGTTAGGGTTAGGGTTAGGGTTAGGGTTAGGGTTAGGGTCAGGATTAGGGTTAGGGTTAGGGTTAGGGTTAGGGTTACGGTTTCGGTTAGGCTTACGGTTACCTACATGCCATGCACAGCTGAGGTTTTGAGCTCCGTTTAGGGTTAGGCCT